>NC_056738.1:86112532-86170813 GCF_019279795.1 Protopterus annectens | reverse complement strand
GTACTTTTTTGGCTTACTGCGAGTCACCGAGGAGATTAACTATGGGAAACACAGCAGCTTGTTTATTTGCATTAGTGTTACTGCATGATTCCTAAGAGTCTCCATACAGTAACCATTCCACTTTAATAAAGTAATCATTATGCTTCTCCTCTTACGCTGATGGTGTTCGTTGACATATTAACTGTTCGTATCTCTGACTAAGTAGATATGGTTGTTAAGTCTAATTTTAACATGAAGATGATATATAGTACTTTTTATTATGTATATTTATCTAATAGCATATTCACAATTATTCAGCTCAAAAGGTATTGAATTAGTCATGTTTTAATTAAACTCTATTGCTTATAAACGAAGGTTACATTTACATACTATACCGAAGTAATATGAGGGAGAGAAAATATACAGGATAGCAAAAAAAATAAAAAGGGGGAGGTGGTAAAGAATGGAATCAAGAGCAGCAAGGGACTGAAATGAACATTAAATCTCCATGTCATGAGTATCACGAAAACACTTGACTGACACAATGTATAACATCTCCCCCTTAAAGCTATCAATAATGATATTTTATTAATACTGTTTTGAATAGCTCTCCAGCAAAAGGTGATGCATGAAAGCTAGAACACATCAACTTATTGTAAAATCTGTTTTTATAAAAGTATATGATGAAGAAACAGGTAAACACTAAGGTTTTCTTCTTTTAATCTTTCCTCCGTAACCGTTCATAAATGTTATGGTCAGTTCTTTGTTGAGTTGCATGTCAGTTGTGCATTATATACTCCACTCCAATGAGTTGCTTTGAGTAACTTTTTATATCTTTTAAAAAAGTGTTATATTTACACCCATTAATTGTGCCATCTGTCTGGTATACACTTTTTTTATAACTATTTGTTTAGGAAAATGGCCAATATTTTTTTTTCAAAAAGTCAATTAAAAATACATTTGTGAATAACATTCACATAGATGATGTATTAGTGCTAAGGCTAACGGTACATTTAAATGTGGAATATCCAATATGTATAGCTATATTAGTTAACTTTTCAATCTTAATATCACTAGTATTTGTAGAGCTAATAGTCATTATACTTATGAATCTAAAAGAAATTCTTTATGTAGCTACCTGCTTGACTCAAGTTTTTATTTTCATGTTGGTAAGTTGCCACTACATATTTATGAACTTTTTCCACAATAACTTTGTCTCCACTTCCACTCAGTCCCCATCTTCCCTCACAGTGCAAAGCTTGTGATCACTACATCCAAAACTGACATGATACTGCAGGAGCACTGCCACAAGGTCCAAAGTTTACATTGAGAACTTTGTTGTTGTGCAGTATAAGCAAAGTTAAGAGAGCCTTGCTGCATATTAACTTTAGTCAAATAGATGCCAATTCTGCCTGGAAGTGGCTGTGATATTCCCCAAAAGGGTAGTCCTTGCACCCTAAGGACAACTTGCTAAGTTGGCTACTCTCCCTTCTCTTAGCCAATAGACTGTATATGTGCCAGTTGGTAAGCCTCCATAGCTTTCTGATTTATGCATTTAAAAAAAATTAAAACCTGTTTAACTTTGCCTCCTTGTTAACTGCTTTGTACTGGCTATAAACTGATTTTTCTCTGTAAATGACCTCATTGTGGGAAGTAGGCTATGCTTGGCTTTCAGTCACTCACCTACCCTACCCCCAATTCCTACCTACCCTCTCTTGGTCTACAATTGTTCTTACCCATATACACATTTCACCTGTGAAACCCTTTCCCTAACTCTCCCTAAACAACCTTTTTACTGCTATACAAATACTACTGTGTATATTTCCTATTTCCCAACTTCTATCTAACATCTCATTCCCAACAACCTTTCTCTCACACTGCCTTGTACTATATCCATTCATACTCAGGCCCCATCCCAACAGTATCTATTATTCTACATTTCCAATTCTACTTTCTCCATATAAACCCTTACTATTTATCTTAACTACATATTCAGACTATATCCTTTCAAATCCCTCTATTTCTCACATTTCAGAAATATAAAATAATAAACCAGGACAACCTATATTCCTCTCTTCATTTAAAATACTTCATTCCTACCTTTTACCAGTGCTCGGACTCCACCACCACTTAACGTCCTACAGCCCAGCAACCTCTTGCTTCCTTCTTGATTCCTACATCCTCACTACATGCCATCAATAAAATGCAGATCTCTATACTTAGTCATGTTACTCCTCAGCTTACCTTCTAGTCTCCTTCTAATGAGCCATCACACAACCCACCATGACTCAGTGATAGCCATCATCTCCAACTCTGTCAAAATAACCTATCCATACATCCTTCCTAAACTCTCCATACATCCCACCATCATGCCCATCACCTTTACCCCCCACATATAGACTGATTAACTCCATTTCACCTCAAATCAAAATAGAATTTAGTAGGAAAAAATATTCTCCAAAAACAAGAACCAATAATTCCCTTATCTACTAAAATCCTCCTAGGAGGAGACATTTGCTGTAATCCTGGACCCATCTATCACAACCATCAAAATAATTCTCTTCCACACAGTGCTCAAACTCCATAATGATCAACCTCCAACCCTGTTAATGTAACTTTTGCCACAACAAATATTAAAAGCATAAGAAATAAAATTACTTAACTACATGCCTGGATTACCCAACACAAGCCCGTTATACTTGCTATAACTGAAACATTGCTTAAACTGTATAAACTCAAAAATTATACCTCCAGCTATAATGTCATCTGTAATGGCTGAATAGAGAGGAAAGGTATTGGCATTGCTTGAGCATTTAACTGCCACCACAATTACCCATGCAATAAACCAGTAAAAAAACTCAGTTCAGCAGAGCTCATTAGTTTCCTGAAAATAATCAAATCTAAACATGTGTGTATTACAGTCCTTTATATTCCTCCATGGGACAATGCATCTAGACCAGAAGGCATCCACACTGGATAGCCCCAACAATTCCTCAAGAAAAGATATTACTAGGTGATGGCAATATAAATATAGTGGACATAATTTACAACTCCCCTACATCTAGCATAAACTTATATGGTTTTACACAATTAGAACCACATATTATAGGAGGACTACAAATTCCTTATAAGACTATCCTAGTATCAGACCATAGCAAATACACTCCCACATGTACAATTTCAGTTTCTCTCAGCAACCATCTACCAATCTATACATCCAGATATCTCACACATCGACTTAAACAGCATGCTTAAAAAACACCTACCCTGACCAAGTTTAACCACAAAGATTCATGACTACCTTACCATCTTGTAACTTGAACATCCTGAAAGTCTTCCTGTTAGGTGATGCTGTTAATTAATACAACTTTCCTGAGTATCTTAAATAGCCTTGCACCTCCTAAAAAGGTCTATAGTATATCCTCAAAGAGGCATTCACCTCATCAACACAAACAGCAGCAGCAGAAAATGCAAACTTTCACATCAGTGATTTCTTTCCCTGGGAAAGAAATCCCTTGGCCATCACCGTTTGCCGTTTTCCCCACGGTAGTGCAATCTCAAAGTTGGTATATTTAGTTGGGGGGTGGGGGGGGCAAAGACCCCCAGTTTGTTAGGTTTGTAGCGATGTTTTTGTTTAGAGAAAGCTATTCCTTTCCCAGGGGAAAGAAATCTCTGATGTGAATGTTTGGCATTTTCTGCTTTCATGGTTTACGTGTAGATGGAGGTGTTTCTCTTAGAGGATATATTATAGACCCTCCTAGAAGGAAGAGACTAAAACAAATAATGCAATCTGGCTATCCAAAGAGAGTAGATTTCTAATACAGCATAGAGAAAGCATGGAAAGCATAGCTAAAAGAAAACATTGCAATATCTTAAATTACAGAATGGTCCACATCTGTACTAAAAAGCAAACCAATGAAGCCAAATACCTATACTGTAACTATTTTCAGACTAGTAAACTCAACTCAAAAAAAAAAATTCTGGATAGCCAAAGAAATCTCACATCACAGACAAAACTTCAACCCAACCCCCTCTCCAAACAACTCACAATTGAAATGTGCAGAAGATTTCAACCCTTATTTCATAGATACTATACCATCTTTAACCAAGGATTCCTCAACATTTAATCCCAACCCTGCCCAACAGCCACATATCACCGCATCCATTTTCACTTTCAAATCTGTGCCCGCATCCTATACAGAATTATTCAAACCATGCTCTACTTAAGTCAATGACCCTCAAATTGAGTGCCTTAAAATAGCAGCTGATTGCATTTTCTGTCCTGTCTCAAGGAATATTAACTTTTAGAGAATATTGCATAGAACAGGGACCCTTATACAAATATATGGGTTGACTTCATTGCATCAAAATACCACAATATCAAATCTCATTTTATAAAGACCAGTTCAACAAAACCTCTATTTCGAAAGGTCACATCAGCTACTCCTGTTTCAACAAACTTACTTGCCAAAGCTACCAGGGCACTGCAGACAGACTACCTCAACATACAAACAAAAATATAGCTCTTTCAGAACTTTTACAGGCATCTTCCACACCTCCTGTAAGTTTTATATACCAACTCAGAGATCGCACTACAGTGGGGGTAAGGGTATTTCCAGATACCCACTCCATTCAAAATGTTGAAGAGCAATAATTTTTTGTGTAATACTGTTTTGAAATGCATAAACACCTCTTATGTCTGCAGCAAGTTCATCCTTAACTAGTCAGTCTTGTTATGTACCTGTAATATAATGGTTTATGGGACCTTCCTTTATTTTATATATACATAAATACACACACATTTTATATATATATATATATATAAATAATATATATATATATATATATATATATATATATATATATAAATAATATATATACACACACACACACACACACGTGTATGTGCATGTCTATGTGCATATGTATATATCTGTATATATATATATATATATATATATATACACATATACATACATTATATATATATACACACACACTCTTACATATATTCATATATACACATAAATATATAGGTTCCAAGGTAGGTACTAGGCTATAGGCCCAGTATTCCAAGGTAGGTACTGGGCTATAGGCCCAGGGGCCTATACAAGCCTAGCCAAAAAGGTATCCTGGCTTTTGCCACCCAAGAAAATTTACTGTGCCCCTGTCGAGCAGAGCCACAGAGGTGCCATTCATTTGAGTCCCATTTCTGTAGCCTGGTATCAACCTTTGACTTTTTTTTTTTTTTTTTTTTTTAAGTAAAAGCTAGTTACTATACGGTTATATCACCCCTGCATGGAGCATTATGGTACTCGTAAAAATCTTCTGTTTATGCTGTGACAAACAGTTGCTACAGCACTTAGGATATTTTTGTTTCAACTAAAAATGTATTTTTAATTTGGTTTGCTACTATGTTTAGACCATATACACAGCATGCTATAGCACTCAGATTTTACTGCAAATGCAATACCGGTAAAAGCCTGTATGTATTAGATTGGCTAATCACACCCAGCCTTGGCAACTCTGTCCCCCTCATGGGATTTCCACTGCATAAAACACGTTTCTGTTCCTATCTCTCAGGGTATAAGCTGGTTCAGTGCTCTGGTCCTTCAGTCTTTTGCAGGCTGCTCATAAGGAATTTTAACCATTTGATAAAAGAAAATATATGTAAATGTGTGCACATGTATATACAGGCACGTGCACATAGAAGGAAATTGAACAATGTCTAATATCAGTTTAAATTCACATTAGTCTTTTAAAAAATTGTTTCCTGCAATATTAATGGATTATGCACATTTTGCAAAAGAGGAAGTACTTAATATTCTCATTAAATTCCCATGTTAAAATACCAGGTTAAAACAAAAGTAAGGAACTGCCAAAAGGACTCCAAACTCAACCAAACCAGCAGAAAACGGATGTAGCCCCACACCACAGCAGAGTCCAGTTCTCGAGCCAAAAAAGTTTCAGGACAATCTTTTATTAATACAAAACACAAAGTCCTCCAGACATCTAAATGCCTTAGTTCAAACAACACACTGCGTTTTCGTTCCCAATAGACTTCATCAGAAAAAAACAATGCATCCATTACTATGCCTATATATAGTCTTGTCTATTAATAGACCATAATTACATTCAATTAGTGTTCATTGTTATGCTTAAAGCAGAAATACCAAACACTAAAAACACAATCAAATTCCTTAATACAGCATATGCTGCCCATAAGTTACAATCATAAAATTGAAAATTAAAAATATATATATAATTAACATTTAAAATACAAGCTTGTTATAATAAATAAATGTATTATAAATATATATAATTAATTTAAAACTAGACAGTTTGTTCATATTGTATTATATGTTATATGTTAATATTATATATTATATATTTATTTTAGCATCATGGGAAGAAAAATACATCCTTAACTCTATTTATAAAGAACGTTGGATTATGTATAGAAGGTTTTTGGATGATATAGTCATTCTCTGGACTGCTGGGAGAGAAAAACTAGCTGATTTCTTAGAGTATTTGAACTCCACCACTAATTTTCTTAGTTTTACACATCATGTGTCAGATTGCAGTTTGATATATTTAGATATTGAGTTCTATAAAGGGGAAGGATGCTACCAATCGAAAGTATATAGGAAACCTACCTATTGTAATTCCTTTCTACACTATACTAGCGGTCACACTAAACACTGTAAAAAAAAAAGTATTGTCAAGGGACAATATGTTAGGGGTAGCCGCATGACAAGTTTGGAGGAAGATTTTAAAAATGAATGTGATTTCTTGGAAAGGATGTTTAGGGAAAGAGGTTACCCCAAAGAATTTGTTGAACAAATATGGATGGAAGTTAATGAAGGAAGAAGGGATAGATTTCAGCCTATATACAAAGGACAGGGAAACGGAGTAATAATTAATCCACCTGTAGGGCCTATGAGCATTAATAATAAAAGGTCTGAAGAGCACACGCAAGCATTAGTACTGGAATATAATGGTATAAATAGAGGAATAAGTAGGATATTCCTCAAGGAATGGGAGAGGTTCGTGGCACTTTCTGATTTAGAAAGCATATCGAATATCCCTAAAAAAATAATTTATAGGAATTCACGAAATATGGGGAATATTTTGGAAAGCAAGAAAAAGGTTACTACCAGACACAATAATAAGAAGGGTCCCTACAAATGTGGGCGATGTGCTCAATGCAGTTATATATTAAATGGAGAAGGGCATTATATTCAAAGTAGAAATAAAATGGTAAATAGCCCAGAATACTTTAATTGTGATACACAAGGGATAGTATATCTTGCTTTCTGTGAAAAATGTGATGCTTTCTATGTTGGTAAATCTGAAAGAGCCTTGAGAAAACGTATTTATGAACATATTTATGAAATCGCTGTGAAGAAAGAGAGCAATGCTTTATATAAACATAGTAAAGTGTGTAAAGAGTACAAATTTAAGTTTTTAATTATAGAGCATATACAAATGGATATCCGGGGGGGGACCCTGGGAAACCAGAATCGAATATAGGGAATTATGGTGGCAAATAGCACTAAATGCTGATAAATACCCAGGGTTAAATGATAACATCGCTATATTACCCTTATTGAAATTAAGAGCAGCTAAGTTATAGTAAAATATATACCAGCTTTTGCCACCAGAGGCCCCCATTGTATAGCTTTTGACATATTATACACATCATGAATTTAGAATTGTCTCTCCTAAATAGTGGAATCAGAGTTTTATTTATGTTTTAATACATTAAATTAAACTAATTTATTATATTATATTTCCCTAATTCATATTCCAGTAACATATTATTTCCTAGGAATCTCTAAGTGTTATTTTGATATGCATTTGATCTACATTATTAATAAAATATTTATGTTTTTAAATACAATATGAACAAACTGTCTAGTTTTAAATTAATTATATATATTTATAATACATTTATTTATTATAACAAACTTGTATTTTAAATGTTAATTATATATATATTTTTAATTTTCAATTTTATGATTGTAACTTATGGGCAGCATATGCTGTATTAAGGAATTTGATTGTGTTTTTAGTGTTTGGTATTTCTGCTTTAAGCATAACAATGAACACTAATTGAATGTAATTATGGTCTATTAATAGACAAGACTATATATAGGCATAGTAATGGATGCATTGGTTTTTTCTGATGAAGTCTATTGGGAACGAAAACGCAGTGTGTTGTTTGAACTAAGGCGTTTATATGTCTGGAGGACTTTGTGTTTTGTATTAATAAAAGATGGTCCTGAAACTTTTTTGGCTCGAGAACTGAACTCTGCTGTGGTGTGGGGCTACATCCGTTTTCTGCTGGTTTGGTTGAGTTTAAAATACCAGGTTACTTAACAGATTCAGGAAAGTTATTTTAACTGATTTATGTATTGTTTTAAAAAAACAAATAAAACATTTTTTAAAAAAGTTAGTGTGACACCAGCAGCCTCAATAAGAAGTGGAATGAATGAATGTATGTTACTTGTCATGATATGGCAATACCTGAAATACTGCATGCAAGAGTATCCACTACCCCTGCGTAAAATAAGTTAACTTGTTTAAGGAAAACGCAAAAGGTGGCAGACTCTTTACTAATGCAAGATTCCATTCAAGTAAAGATGTATTCTCTCTGACAATGAATGGGAAATCTTAGTGGTTGAAAAACTTAATGTAATGGGATATGGCAAAATATACCTGGTAATTTGTTAAAGAAGCCCGTCTATGAATCTTGGTATACTTTTCTTTTACTGAAATTCGTCTGGAACAAAAACCATAGAACACGTTGGTGACTAATTATTCAAATATTAACTGGAGAAATTACATTCTGACAAATTACTTTGAAGAATTTGTATATATTTTGCAATTAAATATAATGTGACGTGACATAACATAATATAATATTAGTGTCCCCTTTGGCATTTAGGCATTTATCTGTTCAGGCACATGCAACAACTAGAGCGCCCACAGAGATACCTTTCTTAAGGATACAAGGCCTAAAAACATGTCCGACATGGACCAATAACAAAGCAGTGTCATTATACTCAGGATCCTATGGACTACTAGGATGTCAACTGTGTCTGGTGTACAAGGGATCCTCCAACCCATTATTGATGGATTTAATGCACCATCAAGTCAATTTGCATCCGAAAAATCTAGTCTATAGATTTAAACCTCTTCTGCAACATTAACAGAATAGTTAAGAGGGATAGGTATATCTCACAGAGAATTATACTACTCTGGAACAGAGATCCCATCCACAGAGAACAAAGTTAATCCCTTTGTTATTTTCAAGCACAACTTGAATCTATGGATGGAAAACAGAAAGCTTACTAATAGACACAGGAAGCTTCTAAATGCTTTATCTTATGCATGGGCGAGTCAAATTATCTATGGTATACTACCAGTTATTCTCAATAGGGATAATATGTAATTAATTGACCAAGGGAAGGGCAAGTATCCCAAACTGGATAGGTTAATTCAAGCATGAGAAGGGAAACTGGGCAGGCATAAAATGGCACACAAGGGCAGACACTCTAGTACTTACCTGTGAACCTATAAATTATATCCAGCAACTTACTGAAAATACAAGAAACTCATGCCTGCTTAGACGACGCCGACTATAATTTTTAAAATATGCAAAGGCTGCCAGCCTAGCTAGATGGGATTTTGTAGACAATTCTGTCATTTGTAAATTTTAATCCAAGCTACATGCTTGTTCTATTGGTTAAATATTGAACTTCAAAAATGTAACCACATTGCACTCTGCTGGAGGAAAGCTGATAAGTCAAGCATTGTACAATTGTTTGATCTCAAAACTCGGATCCGAGATGTCTGGATGAAGGAATTCTTGCTATTGTTTTCAGATAAGAATTAATTGCTAGAATTTGCAGGTATAATGTCTTATTGCTGTAGCTTCCTGACCAGGTACAAGATCAAAAGGGCTGCTAAACTCAGAGTTTGTTAGCCTGGGATCCAGAGAAAGAATGATGTAATCAAAATGAGTCAGCATGATGCATTATCAATTTAAAGGACTTTCTCAGAGATGGAGGGCATTTTGCATGTGTCTTAAGAACATCCACCACCACCAGAAGTGCTTTGCTCTATATGAAAGTTTATTTTAGAACTGTGTTTAAGAAGTCTAGTCTAGCTGTTTGTCTATATATTTGATTAATGCCTAAGAGCACTCGCATTATGATGTAAAATGCCAAGCAGTTGGGGACTGGTTGAACGAGTAGAAGTCCTTTCCAGATGGGCCACTACTCCCATTGGCTGTTGACATAGCAGGTAATTTATGATTGGATATAAATCCCATTGGAAAACAGACAAATAAGCCAGTGATTGGACAAAAAATGGACAATGGAAACAGTGATAGGCTAGCAATCAAAGCATGTAGTAGCCTTTCGTAAGTTATTGTCTTTGAAAGTAACTGAAAAGTGATCTCTCATCGCAGTTTGTATGCGATGCATGCTGACATACTTCGGTGTAATCCCCGTTTTAGATATCATGAGCTTTACCCAGCTAATAACGTCTGCAATGTGATGGATTCCAATGAAAAAAAGATTGTGAATAGGGATTCAACCTCTTAGTCGGTAAACATCAAATTATTTAGCTACTATTGAATTTACCATATTCTGAAGTGTTTTGCCTACTTAATGTTAAAGTAAACATGCAGTGACAAATTGTGTCCTGATGAATGCTATATCTTGAGCGCATAAGAAACACCAGTAATGAAATGTAAATCCAATTCTTTAAGTAAAGGAAAAAGTGGCCCGGATTGGCCACTTCTCTCTTTGGTGAATTGTGCCAAAAGAACCTGATAAATTGTTAAAATGCCCTTGTTTTATCATTGGAGGATGACATACAGGTGCCGTATATGCATAAGGAACATCTGAATGTAATATGCATCTGATTGGTTAAATGAAGGAAAAAGTGGCTCTGATTGGATACTATTCTGGTTGGAGAACAGCACTGGTAGAGCCTGATGAATGGCTAAAATGTCCTTGTTTCACCATTGGAGGATGGCGTTCATAGGAAGTAGATTGGCTACAAAATTTTTCAGTTTGCAAAACTATATACAAAATGTGTAGAGTACCAAGTGATATGGGCAAATAATTAATATGTTTATGCTTCATATAAGAGCATGAATTATTTGCTGTTGGCATTTTATTACAAAGTAGTTTCATATGAGATTCTACAAAACATTTCCCTATGCTAAGAGGAAAAGGGAAATTTTGATAGATTGATTGGCCCAGAAGCATACAAAATATGACCTTCCATTGGACATTAAAGAAAGGTCTCAACCAATGATTGGATGGAAGCAAGTTTAAATACAAGAGGAGCATACTGGGCCTATATGATCTGATGAGGGCTAGTAAGCCAAAAGCACTTATCAGAAGATTCATATACTCCATTTTGCTATTTTATTTAAGTTTTATTGAAGATTAAATTTTGTTTTCTTTTTAATTTTGTCTGTGTGCTGTGGTGGTACAGAGGATTTCATCTCCTCATTTTTCTATAATGATGTCAGAACTTTTCTACTGAATTATTTTAAGCATTTCTCTGTGATCTCTGAACTCGACTAGCACTGTGTAGTAAAAAGCATGGTCTTGTGTTATTAAATATTTTTAAACCTTTCAACCATCTGTTTTGTGTATAGATAATTAAAGCTTTAGTACACTGCATGTATATAGTGATACTGCACTAAGCCACTCCAATAAGCCTTGCTGTTTAGCTACACTTACATTTGGATAATATTGCACAGTAATAATTGGACACCCTTCAATATGGGCCTTAGTAGCTGATATTAGCGGTTGGTGGTGGTGGTGATTACTACCTTATAGCCTGGAAGGAAGGGGCATAGCTGGAAAACCTGTGCCACCCTTCACCAGGAGTGTCCGTGTGTTTGTATATAACTGTGTGTGTGCGCTACTTGGGCAGGTACATGAAGAACTGGTTGGACAGAGGGTGCTAGAGGTTTTAGCCAGACCACTAGGCTGAGATCTGGACTCTATAGCTGTGGCAGTGGTGAGTCATATTGGGGATCTGGAGATAAATGGAGAAACCAGCCCCAGAGTGACTGATCTGTGTGTAGTCTTAAGGGAAATTGTACTTTACTGTGTGTGTATTTGTTATACTTCTCAATGTGGACACCCCTCACTGGTGTTAGTAATGAGGATTTAAGCTCCTTGATTGCTGGGCCAGTGCATGGGCATCACATATTGTTTGGAAATGGTGGGATATCCACACCACATATTGACTGGCACATATCAATTGGATTATAGTGGGTGTGGATAGTGAATTCCTGTAGCTTGTGCACAGTGATTACTGAAGTTTTTTTTGTACTCTAAATCAGCCATGCAGTGAATATTCATAATTCAGATCACAATTGTTTTATTTCTTTTGTGAGCTTAGTCAGGGAGAGCAGGCAAGTATGTCAGCAGCGTATGTAAATCTGACAAGAAGCCAGTTGGCTGAGATGTGCCAGACTAAAGGACTGGTGTAGGGAAACCTGACAGACAGATATGAGTGTAGCTTAGGTCTCAGCTGCATCAGAAAACAGCAACCAGGATGATGACCAGACTGAATGTAGCAATGTAAAGTACTCAGGGAATGGACAGATCAACCTTTGTGCAGAAGACTTAAAAATCCATCTGGAGCTAAAGACACTAGATTTGGAGGCCAGGTGTTTGAAAATGGAAGCTGTGGAAAAGGAGGGGCAGAGGCAGCATGAGACGGAGAGGCTGAATCTTTGCCAGAGTCATGGAGGTAATGGGGAAGGGAGTAACCGGACCCCAGAAGCACAAAAGGTGAGTTGATTTCTTCCGCAGTTTACAGAGGGGGATCATTTTGATAGTTTCATTCATATGTTTGAGGGGGTCTGTAAACAGTATGATGTTTACCATAGGCTCTGGGTACGGTTCATGACCCCCTTACTCCATGATAAAGCTGTAACTATTTTGTCCAAAATGTCTGACATTGACTGTTTTAATTATACTGCTGTTAAGAACCGTTTGTTAGGATTTTTAAGCTAACACCTGAAACTTGTAAGAAAGTTTCGTGAGCATAGACACAAGGCAGATGAAATTTTCTTTAACCTTTGTGCGCTAAGTTTTGGTGATGTCTAAACTCAGAAAGTACCTTATTTAGAAGGTAACTATATGGTTTAATAGCATTGCAATTACATTAAATATCTTATTCATTAAGATCAGTGTGGACTTATTAGCAGCCAATGGATTTACTAACATTTTCATAATGGACTAAATGTACATTGTTCATAGCTTGGTACTAGGCTATTGGCCCTAGGGCCTATGCAAGCCTAGCCATAACAATTCCCTGGTTATTTCTTCCCACAGTATTTACTTCCCTGGAACTCTGTCTAGCAGGGTGACTGATAGAAAATTCACCTTGGAGATCCTATCTCCCACCCAATCATCAAGGTTAATTTTGAAGAGGGCCAAAGAGGCGCTCTGCTTGAGATGTATGGGCAGTCTGTTCCAGAGTCTGGGGAGTCTCTGGGTCAGGAACCTATCCCTCCAGCATGTTTTGTTCATTGTGATGGCAAGGTTTAGATCCCTGGAGCGTCTCTCTCAGAGGGATTGGGATTTTCTTTAAGTGCATGTCCAACAGCTCTGGGTTTGGCATGGCCTTGTATTTTAAGCAGAGATCATCTCTGAGTAGACGATATGCAACAGAGTATAGGTGGAGTTTATTTTAGATGGTCAGCATAGGGCATCTGCATTAGGCCTGTGATTCTTTTAGTGAGGTATGAACATTCTCAAACAATATACAGATATTACACCTCCTGGTAATAAACAAAAACAAAAAACAGAAGAAAAAAAAGCAAGCCCCACCACTTCATGCCAGCATATTAAGATGCTGTGAAAGTCAAACTATTCGAAGGCAAATTGGTTTGTCAAAATTCAATTCCCCTAAACCCATACCGCTCAACTGTACAGATTTTTGCCTCATATTTTTGGTCCATTTTTAATAAAATTGCATTTTTTCTGGTAAACTAGTGGCAAATCATTGAAGATTGAAGTTAGAAAATAAATTTGAGTTTCAAGCTTCATACTCTTCAGAAAATTCATGCTAATACAAAACCTATTGTTCTATTAACAATAAGTTTTTAAGGTCAATATTTAAAAACTGTCCCTATTTTTGGGCCTTTGACCCACTTATCTATGGCTTTGTCCAGATTTCTGGCTCTAACACGTTGAGAGGTATGCAAACCCCAAGAACGCATCAGCATTTGCTGAAGTGCTCTCAAATACTGTACAACCATGTCAATGGCTACATACAGGTTTGCTGTACCTGCAAGAAGTTAGCCAAGAACTAGCTCCAGAAATAAACCACCCACCCTGGTAGCACCCAAATTTAAAAAGGATATCAACAAAAGAAAAAAAAAAGTATGGTAAAATCAGACATGGTAATTTCCATAAAGATAAAAACTCTCTCATTAAAGCTAAATAGGCACCTAAGAAGGGTAATTACATCCAAGCCAAATTTCAGGTTAAGATAGCCCCCCCCCAAGTGAAAAAACATAAGACTTTCTTCAGGTATTTCAAAAACCTCAAGGGCAGCATACAGCAATGTGCTAAATTGGTGCTTAATGATGTCACATTCACCAAGCTTGATGTAGCAAACCTGTTAATAGGCAAATTCAGTTCCAAGTTCTGCCCCCCTCACCCCAAACCATCCACTAAGAAATACTCTCAAACATAACACCTTCACCTATAATTAGGAAGCATGCACTGGCTGCACTTGCTAAAAAAGAACACAGCCCGATCGGGTCCCAACATCCCAGGGGGTCTCCTAAAATTTGACTTATAAGGACCCTTTAGAGCAACTATTTAGCTATAGCCTTGAAATAGACTTTCATGAGAATGGAGGACTGTGCTGGTCATCACCCTTCTTAAGGGAGGACCTAAAACGGATCCTGGAAATGGCAGGCCTATTAATATGACTAGTCTTTCTTGCAAAGCTATGGAAAGAATTATCAGACAAATTAACAAGGACATGGATGCCTTTAGACAAAGATTCCATCCCAGTTTTAATTTGTCAAAGGTCGTCACTTACTGAACCTGGTGGACTTCTTTGAAAAGGTCACCAAGGCAATGGATAAGGTTAAAGTGGTGCATTCTGCTTACCTTGATCTGGCTATAGCATTTGATACAATACCTCACTCAGGCATTGTCACTTACAGCACAAACCTCTTTATAACATGCTGGATAGGACTCATCAGGTTAGAATAGGTGAACCCACCTCCACAGAGAGGCCGGTCACCTGTGGAGTCCCATATCTGTAATAGGCCCAACTTCTCTCTGGCATGTACTTCTTGGAGTAGAACACCAATGTCAAAGGCTTCTGACTGACCAGATTTGCAGATGACTGCTAACTGGGAGTAGTCACTGAATCTATCAAAGACAAAAACACCTTTCAGGAAGGTCTAATAGACAAATGCTTGGTGCCAAAACCATGGCTTAAAACTCAATACCAGGAAATGCATTATACTACCTTTTGGAAAGTCAGCTAACTGCCATCAATAAAAACACCCCCCTACAAGTTAATTCACTTGTCAGGGATCTGGGAACTCATGTAGATAGCCACCTAACCTTCAACCAACATGTGTACAAGGTAGTAAGAAAATCCTTCTATGTTGCTCAACTTCTAAGTGCATGGCATCTGGGTCCAGAGAGTTCATCTCATCACCGTATGTGACCATCACCAGACCCATCAGAGTAAAATGCTCTCTGACATGTACCTGACCAAACACATGCAACTGGAAAGTCAACAAAGGTTCCTTACAACAAGAACATAGGGAATAAATAAAATGTCCTAGCAGGCTCCCTATCCATGAGAAGGGTTCCTACCAACCCTAAGTGCAACTTGGACCAATGGACAGCTACAAGCAGGCTCTCTATCCATGAGAAGGGTTCCTCCCAATGCTATTTAAGTGCAACTTGGACCAATGCATGGGTAATCAGAAATTCACCCCTGGTCTGGATCTTATGTCTCTGATGGGAAGAAGCAGTCAGTAAATTACCCCCTATACTAATAAAATTTGTGGGTCACATTTGCGTTGCATGGCTAGGCTTAAAAGGGACCTAGTGGTAGTTAGCCTAGTATACACCTATAAACCAATGGAAGTTCAGGGAGTCTTTTGAATGAATTAATAATGCATCTGTTTTAACATCTTTTTTTCTGATCAAGATCAGATGCACTTTTTTACATCCCTGTCATTTTTTCATTTTGTTCCTGAATAGTCATTTTACTACTGATTCTCTGCAGCGACACACATTCGTTTATACACCTTGGCAGTTCTACCCTCATGGTACTACATTCAGGTAGAAACAAAACTCTGACATAAGCAAGGATGCCCTCATTTTAAGTCTTGGTGATGTACCCAAAAACTCCAAATGCAGAAAATGGTAATGACAATTCCAGTGTTGTCGTGTGACCCAAGAATGCTACGCAAGTTAAGTCCTAAAGTTTCAAAATCAAACTTATGTAAAGCAAACAATCTTGTATTAAATTACTGTTTCACAAAGTTCTTAATGACAGTAATGGGAATAGTATTTTATGTCTCAATTTCTAGGTATGTTTCTTCCTTCATTATTGGAAGATATTATACGGCCATTAGCCTAGTAACCTCTTGTGGTCCTATGTATTTTACTAAACTGCATAGCTTAATATGAAAGCAGTTTTTTGGTGGGAGGGATATTGTTTGATCTGCTTCTTCTGCGACTGTAGATTATATACTGAAACTTTATTAATCAAAGATTTTTGACTATCTGAAGTTAGAAGCCAAAAATAAGCAATAATCAAGTAGATGCATAATCTCCCTCCCAGAATTACCCTTCATAACCATCAAAACTATCCACACTATTAAAACCCGTACATCACTTGATTTGTTTTTAACTGTCTAGGTGACCCATCATAGCGGCAGATGCTCAAATAGATTACAGTATTGGTAACATCTGCAGTTTCACCTGGCAAAGATCATGTCCATCCAGCCAGCCTACTCAAAGCTCTGGATCCTTTTCCAGTACAGCACAAGTCTGCCCTTAGCATACACTAGTATTCTGGCATATACACATTCCATTTCCAGAGCTTTCCTGCCCTGATAATTAAATCCAATAAAGGATTAATGCCCCAACGTCTTACCTTTTCAAAATAAAACTGGAAGATCTAAATTACAAAATTTCTTCCCCCGTTCTGTGGATTCAGAAAGCATAAGCATGCAAGCAGCTAGACAGACTAATTATGATTAAATTCAGATACCACAGTTGGCATGAAGGTATTGGTTCCAAGACAGCCGCCATCCACATGGAAAATGAAAAAGAAAGGAATACTTAGAAGTGGCTGTAACTCAAACGCTTCTAGCTGAAGTTAAGGATACTATCATGGCAGTTTTCCAGATCAAAAAATTCAATGATTAATTAGTAGCTGAACAGAAGGGGGGGATTAGATTTTCCAATTAAAATCAAGAAAGAACCCACTTTCGTAGAAGTTTAATGTGGCAAACTCTCTTGAGAAAGTTTGATCTGACTAGAGTTAGAAGGGGATTTAGTGGTAAACAAGCAGGAAATATCTGAAAGATTTATCTCACCATAAATGCTAAGTAAATCTGAAACTCCTCACAGATATTGAGGAGCAAGAGGTAACCCTGCTTTATTTTGGGTCATGTCCTGTATTTTGACACCAAATATTTAATTATAAGAGCTTTTCCACAACTTTCTGGTGTTAGAATTTCTAGCCTCAAACAGTTTGCAGAATATCCAGAGAGAAATGGTGTCTGTAAAAATGAAAATCCTAACATCCATACTGTGAGCTTAGTGTCTGCAGATTGGGATGCATCAGTGACCCTTCATCTCGAGTAAGTAACTCTACCAAGAGAAGAGGGGTTTGGCAACAATCTCTGGAAAATTCCTTAAGATAGATCGATGCTGCCTTGACTAAAATAGGGTCAGCAGTAATTTGCTAAAATTGAACCTTATCTTTTGAAGCACTTTGAAAAACAAAGTAAAGGGTGGAAAGGCATGCAGGAACTTTCCTTTCAAAGTTAGAGGAGGCATCGATTGGTTATCTGCAAGGAATTTTGGAGCAAAACAAAATCAGTTGCCGGTTTTGTACGGATTTAAACAAGTCTATAGGAGAAACTCAGAACTGATGGATAAGCTAGATGAAGACATTTTTCAACATCCATTCATGAGCATCTGTCATGGACCAACTTTGACAGCCTTCCTCGCTGTTCAAATGGAAGGAGATGTAGAGTAATTGTAAAAACACGTTATGTTGAATAGCTACTTTCAAAGCTGTCACGGCTTGTCTGCAAATGCGGGAGGGGGGGGGGGTTAAGAGTCTGTCCTGCCTTACTTATCTATCACGTAACTGAGATATTGTCTGTAGATACAGAGAGTGTATCTGGTGCATTCAATTAGTGCAGCGCTTTGAGACCATTGAATGGAGCAATTGTTTCTGGCACTGATGAAACTTATCCTGTGTAAGGGGCATCATATGCCATGAACCTTGGTTTCTTGGGAGCAAGCTCCCCATACAAAGTTTACTGCAGTATTCCAATGGTGGAGGCTGTACCAAGGTGATCCCACACTGGAGTCTGTTTGGGCTACCAGATCAAGTGCTGAATCAAGCAGAGAATTGGAATGCGTTGCTTGTGAGAATTCTATAACTGAGTCCAGGCTGATAAGAGATACTACTGGGATATCCTCATATGGAACCTAGCATACGAAATTAGAATGGCTAAAGCCACGAGCCCCAGAGGGTTTTTTTAATTTTTTTATTTATTTATTTTTTTTTTAAAAACCATATGGCTGATCCCAGCTTTTGTTTTTATAGATTCTGAAAGTAGCTTTTATGTACCATGTACTGTATGAAGTGAAAAAGGTAGTCTGCATTGTGGTGGCACCATGGGGGGGGGGGGGGGGGGGCAACTGGATCAAGAAATTAGGCATGACTTTAGAAAGGGACTGAATTCTGGAGAAGGTTCAAAGAGAAATCCAAGCCTCTAGAACTGCTTGATTCACATTAGCTTGAATTAGACAATCTTCCAGAACAGAACAGGCTTCATTTCTTTGGAGTATGCAAGCAGCTCTAACTGGGACCATACACTTTGCAAATCATTGTTACTGAAAGCCAAAAAGAAAGTGAACTAATACTGTAAGCCAAGTAGAGAGAATCTTAAATATTTTCCGTTACTGTAATGAACTGGAATAAGCCAGTAAATACACTAAATCCATAGTAAAATAAACTTAAGGTACAATATTGTTTAATTTGGTGTACAAAACAGCATATGCATTTCTAAGGCTAATGTTAAACAGGACAAGAGAGGTGACCATGAAGTTAATTCTATGGTCACCCCAACCTAAACCTGTTCACAGTAACAGAAGAGAATTTCATAAGTTTGACATTTTTTATATACATAGGTCTTTTATATTACACTGTGGGGTAATGGGATACATTTGCTTGATCTATATTTATTTTATATTTCTTTACCAGGATAGTCCAACTGAACCAAAGCCTACTTTCACTGGAGGCCTGGGGAGAAATGTCCCAACAAAATCAAAACAATTACCACAGTTAATCTAAGGATGACAGTTTTATATCATTCAAAAACTGGGATAAACTGAGTAAATAAATTATGCACAAAAGTAATGATTGCAGAGAATTTGATATAAACACATTATATAAGTAAAAATGGGCCTTTTCAGTGTCAGGGAAAGAGGATTATAGAGAAAAGAAATGTTAGTGGGAAAAATGCTCAGTACATGAAGGAATTCAAATTTAGGAGTGGCATTTAAAGTTTTTATCTTGGTAAACTTGTTAGTGGAATTGTCTTACTCTGATTAATGCAGATTAGGCATAGCAATTAATATTCAAGTGAAAGTTATTGATAAAGTCATTCAAGACACTATTTCAAATATGTGATTATACAAGTGACCCGTATAAGCTCGTATGTTCAATGGGTTTTGGAATAAAAGTACATTTAACTACTTTTGAAAATATGGTTTCTCAAGTTTACGGACATCCCAGATTATACTAATTAAAAGAAAAAAGATTAAGACTGTTAGTTAGATGTCATTTTATATTTTTAAGAATGACAATATGGATATTTAATGGAAATTGCCATTTTGTTTGCATCTAAAGAACTAGATGTTAACCAATTGGATAACCAACTGGATATTATTTTGCAATTGTGTGTTGCATGTATACAAAGCAAAATTAATATTAAAAATACTCTGGGAAATGGTCATACAGAATGTTCCCCTCTGCTTTGCAGACAGAAAAAACAATGATAAAGGTATGTGTCATGTATATGTCATATTGATAGTTTATAAATTATATTGTGCAGGGCATTGAGAATAGAGGCTAAGATGCCAGCAATTTTAAAATCCACAAATTTAGAAACATCAGAAGTTAGCTGTGAGTACATACCTTGTGTTTAATACAGGAACAGACAGGATGATTTAAACCAGTAGATTTAACTAGGGTAAAATATGCAAGTACAGTTTTGAGACTATTTTAGCTATGGATAATCAGATTTCCTCTACTGAAAAGGATTCTATACCACACTTGTCCAAAAATTGGACAAGTATAGAATATGTACTAATAAAGCCAAGATGTTATATTACTGGGACATCCAATCTAAATATCTGGAAATTCTGGGATGAAGGTGCTTGCTTAATTGGTTTTACAGTGCTTACAGAGTTACATTAAAGGTTTTATGTTTTAACCAAACTAGTGGAGTCTTCTGGAGACCTGTGCTTCAGCTGTGGACTTAATCTCCTGACTGTCCCTTTTTTCTTCTTAATTTATCCTTGCTGGTTTGTATTTTAGGACATTTCTTAATTTACCCTTGCTGGTTTGGGTTTTAGATGTTTCTTCTTAATTTGCTCTTGCTGGTTTGTGTTTCAGATGTTTCTTCTTAATTTACCCTTGCTGGTTTGTGTGCTTTAGGATGTTCCTTCTTAATTTACCCTTGCTGGTTTGTGTTTTAGGACGTTTCTTAATTAACCCTTGCTGGTTTGTGTTTTAGGACGTTTCTAAAATTTATCCTTGCTGGTTTGTGTTTTAGGACGTTAATTAATTTACCCTTGCTGGTTTGTGTTTTAGATGTTTCTTAATTTACCCTTGGTGGTTTGTGTTTTAGATGTTTCTTCTTAATTTACCCTTGTTGGTTTGTGTTTTAGGACTTACCTGCTGTGGTGCCAGCATCCCCACACTCTTGCTATCGACAGAAATACATACATACCATAACAGAGCTGAATGAATTCCCACTGCATCACTCTGAAATGGCACAGTAGAGCTTCCCTTTGAATCAGTCTACCATGCTATGTCAGTCCTGGAGTACATTTCCAGGAGCGAGCATTTTGCTAATTTCCATTAGCTGTGCCTTGGACTGCCACATTTCCATGCATTGATGTACAGCAAGAGTCCTGTGGTACTGTTTGTTAGACTTCATACCACTGTAGTGCTACAGGGGTCTTTGAATCACTCCCTCATAACGCACTGTGTAATCATGCTAGATTATGCAATGTGTTGTGTGTTTATTTTTCCCCCAGAATTAGAACTTTTAAACTCCCTGGTGGCATGTATTACATTCTTCACAGAGTGCCTGTCCCATCTTAAAACCATTGTGTATTACTCGGAGGCAAGTGTAAATGACCGGCTTTGGATGGTAAAATTATTGTACAAGATTTGGTATATGAAATATCTGTAATGATACTGGATATTCTGTCTGAGGAACACCAACTGATAAGTTTTAAGAGCACTGTATTTTCTCTAGTCTTAGTATTTAGTCTATATTACAAATAACTACAGAGTTAAGTTATAACAAGCCGCTTACTTGAATATACACTTTCTTCAAAAATTACACATTTGAAGGAAATGTCAGATATTGACCATTTATTTTGTATGATAGTAATGTGCATGGGTCTAAATGATTATGCATATTTTTCTTTTGGCAAAAAGACAGTTTTGCAAATATTGGGCATCCTTGATTATGTAACTGAATGTATTGCACAAAAATACGTTCTTCCAATATAGCAAGGACTGCTTCAATTCGGAGTGTGTAGCGCCCAGGACAGGGCATGACAAGATTTCTGAGTACTCCAGTATGCAAAGGAATTAACATCTTCATTTGTTATAGGCTCTCAATCATTATTCATGGTGTAGAGTTTGCTTATAAAAGATGTGATTTTTGTACTTAACTCATGGCTTACAATGGTTAAACTATTCCTGCTTTTAAGAGGGTATATTCAGTTTTACCTTCAATAGCAGCAAGTAGTGATACATTTATGCATATAGCTTTACATCAAAATCTTTGTACTATTTTTTTCTGAAACTATAATAGACACACTTGTATTACTCCTAGATAACTTTCTGTTACGTTCCTTCTGTTGTAGTTCGCTGTTTCTTCATGATTCATATAAAGTGTTGCTCACAAAAACATGTTAATTTAATCTAAACTGCCCAAACGCATATTATGCCCTTCACTTCTTCTAAGTAGGCTTATGACTGTTTTCCTAAGTAGGCTTGTGACTGTTTTCCTGTTGTAGTCTACAAAGTGTTTTATTACAAGTCACATGAGATAGTGTACAAAGTGAACTAATCTGCCTTATAATGCTCTAACAGGAGTTACATTAGCTGTCTTACTGTGCAAACCACTACAATAAGTTCAGATGGAATAGTGTTGTGGCAAGTATACATCTATTTAAACCTGCACATGTTACTTGATTTTACTCATACTACGACTGATCACATTCATCAAGCTTTTCAAAACTGACTATTCATCAGGTTGATCACCTGCTGATTGGCTTAGCAATCTATCACCCACAGCCGACCTTAGGCATAGGCCTAGGGTGCCACTGTAGCAGGGACACTTTTCCAGTATTTATCTGGTGTAGGTAGACCAGGTGGGGGGCACTGGGTGGTGTGGTGGGGGCCACCATGGAGCCCTTTTGTCTAGGGCACCAGATGACAAAGCCACTCAGCCATCACCCATTGCTAAGGATTTTGTTCCAGTGCTAATTTTTTGGTTATGCCCCGAAATGTCCTTCATTAAGTAGGTCCCATCCCTCTGGACAGAAAGAACCTAGTGCTCATCTTAGCTTTGATTCCTCTCATGCCTGGAAGAGAATCAGGGGAACATGAGATCATACTGCAACCAAGCCTCATTTCTGCTAGGCCTAAACCCCTCCCTAATGTGCTATCATTGGCAGGTTGGGTGGGCAAAAAGGAGCATCTTACAATAATGTTCCACCCCATAATCTGCTTTAACCTCCCAATCCTCCAGGCTTGCATCAGAGTTTTGGCTTTGCCAGAGCTACATTACAGATACAGAGAGAGTCCATCCCATGCAAGAAATGCATATACAACCTGCCTAAAAGCTCAGATTCCCAAGTTACTAATAAACTTTGGATTGCCTAGGTCATAGTAAGGGCTTTATCACTCTATACCACCTAGCTGGTTTTCTAAATTTTTTTTGTTTAACTTTTTAGGGAAGTTATCTATGGTAATAGATTCTGTCCTCACTCAAAACCCTACTCTCTCTCGCACAAGAACATGCCCAAACAGTCCCCCTCACATATGTCACACCGCCTCACACACAAATACTAGGTAAGTGCTGCAGCTATTTAACTCTTGTTCATATAACATGTCAGAAGAGAACTCCCTCAACTAAGGGTGAAAATTTCTGCACAAGTCCTTGTAAGATGCCTCATTGAAAGTTTTGCCTGCATTTCTTTTACTTGGGTTGTATTACCTCTTACCTTTAGCCCAAATGTTTCCCTGAATTGTCTGCAGTGTTACTCCATGGACTGTGATCTCACTTATTATGGAGATGGAATAAAATGGAAAAATGTACTTTAATGTGCATTTGGTGTTTCTCAGGGGCACTATGCCCTTGGAGCTGGCATGCATTAGAGATGTGGGGGGTCTCAGGAGGCTTGCCCCATTTAAAAACACTTTTTTGCTAATTTGTAGAGGTTTTGTTTTTCCTCCTGTTTTCTGTACAAGTGCTTCCTTGAGCTAATTCAACCATACATTTTACACTTGAGTAGTTTAGTCTGAGTGTCAAAGGGGAAGTTAGTGAAACATGCTTATAACTAGCAGAGTCTAGCTCGTTTACCTGAGAAAATTATTTAAGTTCTGCATTTTGTTATACCTTCATGACAACAGGCTAAATGATCACTTCTAGAAGAAATTTTCATATTTCCACTATTGTGTTTATAAAAGGAATCTTTGCTTGGCCAAAGTATTTCAAATTGGTTTGTGTAAGAGTCCATTCATTCACATGGACCTTCTGGTTAAGCGGAGTATTTCAGACCAAGTTAACCTCCCACCATCTCGACTTCTACCATACTGATAAGCCTAAACAATAAAACCTGCCACTAGATCTTGGTGTCAGACTTTCTAGCCTGACCGCATTATTAAAGGTCTGTATGTGCTATTACGCATTCCTGAGCTATGTGATAAAACTTTTATTTTCAAAGATGTCCCTATCGCACATGTGACTCGACAAAAGGAGGTTAGGATATGACTTCCTACAAATGTTTCAGCTCCCCTCCCAGAGTCTTAATATACATTCACAGTGAGACTTTTTTTTTTTTTTTTTTTAAGAGATGGCATTGTAGTGTTGCATTTAGCTGGTGGTTTATTCTTATATTCTTTCTATATGTTATCAATATCTACCATTATAAACAGTTCATATGAACATGTAGGTCAGCCAGTAAAGTAGGCCTTAACTTAACCAAAACTGGAAAGCAGAACCAAGCTGGATAAAAACGGCACGGACTGTTTTATTCAAGGTAAGCGCTTTCAGCTAAGCAAATGCCCAGCCTTCATCAGACAAAAGTCACTCCACACAGCTCTATTTTTATATAAAAAAGTAGTTCACATTCATTAATCATTAATAAACCAATCACTGTCATGAATCAATTTAAAATGGTTACACCTATAATCATCATATTATAGGAACTTCCTTTTTTCTTAATCTTTTTAGTCAGTGTAAAACAAATGTTTATTCAAGAAGCACCTATTCATACAAAAAAAACAATACAACAAAGTTACAAGCTACATTAACAAACCACACAGTAGCATAAAAAACTAAATGCTTAAGGATAGTAAAATAATTAAATATATTATTCAAAGATAAGCTGCCTCACATTAAAGTTACTATAAAATGCTATACAAATTGCCAAATAGCAATTACCTAAGAAGAGCTTTAAGTTTAAGCACACACTTTATGGATGCAAATTCATTTAACCCTGGGGGGAGATGAGCACATGTTCTAATTTGCCAAAATAACTCTTGCTCTTCCAGATACAACTGCCAGGGTCCTCCTCTTATATCATTTCTAACCTGGTACAACACACAAAATGCAGAACAATGATCAGGAAAATCTAAAATGTGCCTAGCAAGTGCATTTGTGAGGTCCTTCCTACCTATGGCATACAGGTGTTCATAAATTCTTTTCTTTATTTTTCTCTCTGTTTTGCCTATATAGAAGGAAGGACATTTCTCACATAAAGCTACATATATTACTCCCTGTGTATCACAGTTGTAATTACCCTTGATAAAATAATTTTTCCTGTTAATGTACACTTTCTTATCATTGTGAATAAATTTACACTGTGGGCACATACCACATTTTCGCATACCCTTTATTTTATCTTTTGGTTTATCTACGACCATTTCAACAAGGTTTTTGAGGTTAATACCCCTTCGATATGTGTATTTTGGATATGTACCCAAAACCTTAACTAGAGCTCTATCTTCTAGTATGATGCTCCAATTCTTAGCCACTACTTCCCTTATAAATTTAAAGTCCACACCATATGTGAACAAAAAGTTAATTCTAGGGTGAACAGGGGAATCCGTATTCATGATGTCATTATTAGTTCTACCCATCAAACCTCCACCCAACAAAGGCATAAAATGTCCAGTGGTCCTTTTGCCCTGAACTTCTTGCAACGTCCCCACAATAAGACTGTCAGGATACCCTCTACTCAGAAACATTTTACTGATATTGTCACATTCCTCAATGAAATCAGTATCATCTGAGATCATTCTGGCAGCCCTGACAAATTGCCCCTTCACTACACTCCTTTTTTGATGGAAGGGGTGACAACTAGAAAAATGGAGGTAACTATTTGAATGGGTTGGCTTTCTGTAAATTAAAGACTTAAATTTATTATTAGTTTTGTCCTTACAGATTTTAACATCCAAAAAGTTCATTTCATCAACTCCTATAGCATACGTAAATTCTAGAAAGTCAGTCATTCCAGAAATATTGTCAATAAACTCAGGGATAAGATTTTGCGGGCCCTTCCAGATAAAACACATGTCATCTTGGTATCTAGTATACCAAGTGACATGTTGTTGGTACAGTTCACTATTGAACAGCCAGTTACGTTCCCAAAACGCCATAACGCTATTAGCAAAACTACACCCACAGGGTGACCCCATGGCAATTCCTATATTTTGGAGAAAAAACTGGTCTTTAAAACACAGAAAGTTGTTTGATAACACTACATCTAGTAGAGTTTCCACTAGGTACATCTGTATATTGGTGGCTTTTTTAGCCAACATGAAATTTCTTGTCCAGTCAATACCTAATTGGTGAGGTATAACTGTATAAAGATCTTTAACATCTACCACCAGAAAGATCACATCTGAATGGTATTCAATTTTATTAAAATTCTCCAAAAAATCCCAGGAATCTTTACAAATCTGAGGTTCACCCTGGATGTATGGTTTAAGGATACCATCAATATACTTGGCACAAGCATAAGTAATAGAACCCCGTCCGTCCACTATGGGCCTTAAAGGGGGATCAATTAGATTTTTGTGAATTTTGGGTGTGCCAAAAATGGTAGGAACCTTTGGTGCTGGCATGGACAAATAGTGAAAGGTGTTACAATCAATACTACCCTCTAGAAAGAGATCATCCAACACTCCCCTGATTTTCTTATAGGCTACATGCACTTCATTAAGACTGGATCTCAAATATGTATCAGATTGTAAATGGATAAACATTTTGTTTTCATACACATTCGTCCATGAAAACCAGACCCCCACCCTTATCTGGTTTCATGACTCTAACATTACATTCATTAAGAAGTGAGATGAAATCTAATTCATGTTTGGATATGTTACTTCTTATTCTCAAATCCTGTGTGTTATTATTAAGTCCAGCCCTAAACATTATCACATAGTTTTTTAAAAATATTCAACCCAGAATGCAAAGGTGGGTTGAATACACTTGATACTCTAAAAGAACTAAGAAATGCAGGTGTATTTCCCAAAGACACAGCCAAATTCAGCTTACGGACATACAGTTTAAGATCTATAAGTGTTTTTACAAGATCAATCCTTTTATCTGGAATGGACGTCAAACCTTTTGAAAAAAAGTCAATCAGGGGTTGCTCAACAGTTAGAACCGTGTAATTATATATCTTAAAGTCACTACGTTGGGTTGTAAGGATCTCAGGTCCTATCTCTAAAGGATATGTCATCTCCTCCGTTGGTTTCCTTTTCTCTTTCTCTGTGGTTGACCCCTCTTGTTCAATCTGGTATTGTTGTCCTGAATGTTCCTGTCTCTGGGAAAACCCTGCTCATTATCGATATGAACAAATTCCTGATTTTGGTTTTGACCATGTGCATTATTTGAATTATTTTGGCCCCTAATACGTTCACTTCTGCACACAGGCGTTTGTTCTTGATTAACATTATTATTATAATGAATGTGAACTACTTTTTTATATAAAAATAGAGCTGTGTGGAGTGACTTTTGTCTGATGAAGGCAGGGCGTTTGCTTAGCTGAAAGCGCTTACCTTGAATAAAACAGTCCGTGCCGTTTTTATCCAGCTTGGTTCTGCTTTCCAGTTTTGTTTTTGTTTTAAACAGTTTGACTGTATATTAGGCCTTAACTTAAGCAAAGTGTCTTTATGCTTTGACAGATTTCCAGACTGGGTCCTAGCAATCCTTAGCTCTAACTACTCCCAACATTAAAATATTTGTAAATTTTGTAAAGGTCACACATGACTGCTTTAACTTAATATGTCATATTCTAGGTATATGCTTCTTCATAATGTTAAATGAGCGCATTATATTTCATTGAAACCAATGACAATATTTAGACTCAAATTCACCTATACAGAAGAAATTAACCTTTGTGGTTTCCAGTTAAAATCATTTCCTTTGCTATAAATATTTTTTGTACTGGGCTATTCTAATTTGGCTCCGTTTATTTCATTTGATATCATTATAGTTTCAGAGATGGGTGATTACCTCTGTATTAGTGTTTGCATCTCACTTTTATTAGGGCAATTTTCACTGGTGTTATTCTAATTTTTCAAATATAAATGAGAAAATTAGAGTTGCTTCTGCCATGAGATGCCATTATTAGAACTGTGTAAAATAAATAACCCCATATCTCTGTTTTAAATAGGAAATATTAAAGATCCCTGCTGCGTAAAATCACACTAAGAAAATGATGCAAAGAAATGAATAACTTCATATAGCAGACTTAAGGGTCATTTGGTGCCTTTATTAGACAATAAAAACAAAAACAAAAGAATGATTGATATTCATTTATGCACTTCATTCTTTTACTACAAGGCTCTGTGACCAGACAGTAGTTTAGTAGATGCTGTATTTAGGACTCTTTGCTGTGCAGAAATTCAAACTCTTGACACTTATGAAGATGTTATGCAAATCTGTTGGCACATGGACCCATGTTAATGATGCCAAGGTTTTATTTTAGTCATTTTGTTTTATTGTTAGAGCAGCAATACTTAACCTGAATATATTTATTAGGCCCATGACTTTGCATAATTGTTTAAATTTAAAATTAGACATTTAAATGTTGCATCTGGATACTGCCTTTGCTCGTTTCCTTCAAATTTAATGAAGTTAGCATGGTTCATAAAATCCACGGAATAGTGACAAAGACTGGCTTTATTGTAAAACACTTGATATAAATGACATTTTACTATAAAATCTATGAGTAGATGCAAAAATCAAATTGTAATAAGGAGAAAAAAATTAATGCATCACTTTTTACCTTATTGCATACTTTGAAATAACTATTTTAACAAACTTGAAGAGGCGCTTTAGACATTTTGCACATTTGAGATAAGGAAAAATACAGTTAAGCAAATGTTTCAATTTACCTTCTTATTTGCCAGACTTGCCTAATCCTATTTGTTGTTCATAAAGATTACCATCATATCTTCCTGATAGGTTTGTTCTGTTTGTACTGAACACTGCCCCTTATTTTGTTTCCGTCTCCAATACCAAAAAGCAGCATACTGAATATGGAACCGCTACCAGTGTGGTGATTCAATATTACACAGATTTTATTAAAAATACCTGTAGGTTTTGTATGTATGCACGTATTTATTTAAAAATTAGGTGAGTGCTTGGCCGCTGGATCTTTATAGACCTGGACTAAATACAAACAATATAAAGTTCACATCATTTATTTTTTTGTAGACCATTTGGTAATTCACTTCATAAACTTATCTGTCAAGCTTACAATCAACAGTGCTTAAATAACATTGATTACAGTATTATACCGTGTTATTTTTTACATTTATGTCTGTGGAAGTTAATAATCGACTTCTGCTTCTAAGACTCTGTTAATTCTATAATTATGGAAGACATTGTGCAATGCATCTATCTTTTTCTGTTATTGAATTAATTTCTAGTTTCTCTGATCTAGTTTATCTCACCAGTAGAGTGTTCCAGCCAAAGACTTTAAAACAGAACTATTCCAAACATCTGAAGTATAGCTAGGGTGGAGCAAAAGGGACAGCCACCCCAGCTGCAAGTGGTTAGGAGGCATAATCAGCAACATCCATTTGGTTTGAAGTACAGTATTCATTTCTGTACTAGGATTTCTGAATGCTTGTAGACAGTCTTGTTTCAGCATTTTGCATATGAGGTACAAGTTGGAGCAGGCAGTTTGCTACATTTTTGGACAGAAAACCTAGACATGACAGCAAGACATGGTGGTCCTCCTCATGGAAGGACAGAGAAGCAGCAGATCAGAGAACGGACCGCCTTTCTTTTTTTCTTCATCTTTTGCTCCTTAATTTATGGTGGGGTGTGCCAGATGAGGCAGTGGCACCGGGCACAAGATGAGCCAACTCCAACGATGCTAGACATTACCTTACATACTAAGCAGGGGTCACCTCTACATAACCTATAAGAAAAATATGACTGCTCCCAGGGTCTTTACGAGTAACCCAAGTTTTTCAATCCTGTAATTTCTTTATTTAGGAAATCTTTGTACTGTTTAGTTTTTTTTTTTTTTTTTTTTGTGGAGCTTGTTTGAATGGTACAAAATGTAGTATTATATTCAATAATGGGTTAGGTCTGAGAGGTGCAGTTCAGTACAATGATCTCCCTGGAGTGATCAGTCTTGTCCATTACAATTAGATGGGAATGGAATATACTTTCCTAACTTTAGACGATGCAAAGAAGTTGGTGTTTAACTTAGTCTCCCATTGTCATTAATTATGATGCCTTTTCTGTTTTTAACCATTTATTTTTTAAGTCATAATTTATGCCCTTATTGCAATGTCCCATGATGCTACATTAATAATTTCACCAATAATGTCAGTTAACTGCTGCACCAGATGGATTTTTTTTTATATCAGCTTAGAGAACATTGTCATTGCCTATTGGGGTAATTATGCTACTCTGAAATCAACTTGACAAAATTTTGCATTGCTTACTGAATTATTTTCCCTCTTTGTAATCATCATGTTTGGTTATTTGTAACATCTTTTATTTTTATATACAAGATGAACGATCCTAAAAGAAATGATCACAGTACACAGAGCCCCATGGGACACCAATGGTAACTCAGCAGGACAGACAGGCTGTATCCAGAGTTGTCTGCCCTGAGGGTTGACTATTGTTTTACCCACTAAATTAGTTATGGCTTTACAATCACTGTTTTGGTTAAATGCTATTACCTCTTCAAAAAAAACACAATTCAGAAGGCAGCATCTCCCCATTACAAATACAAAGTTCCACCATGTCTAAACGCAGTACTTCCCCTCATGTTATTTTGGAGAAGCGCCATTATGACAGTCTGTGTTTGCATATAGAATACTTGTCTGGCTGAGTCTAAAATCATATGGTTCTCATGTGGCCCTCTGTGTACTGGAACCACTAAACTTGTCACAAAGTCAGCAACAATATTGCTTAACATAAGGTTTTCTAGATTCTGTACAGGAAATGCCCAGGTACGCTATGTGGTCCCTTACACTTTGTTTCTAACTTTACTTATGGCGACATGAAACATAACTGTAGCTCATGTATATCTTTGCTTATCTAGAAGTTTGTGCTAAGTTTTTCTGCAAGCACGTTCTATGTAGCCTGTCCTGCTCATATAAAAATGTTAATTTTCTATTGTAATAAAGTAAAGCATCATTACTTATTTCTATCCCTATGGTCAAACTGCATGCATAGTTAGATCTGGAAGGTTCTATATTTAATCCAGTCTGGTTTTTGAAAGTGAAGTGGTATCAATGCAGGTCCGTAGAGTGAGGCACATTAACATATCCCTATCATTTCAATTAGTTTAACAACTCGTTAGGAGTAGATAGTCCTTTCCAGCACTCCGTCCTACATATATGATACAAATATGCTTCCTGGAGCATGGGGTGAGGTTTGAGGTATGCAGGTTCATTCCAGTCCCTTGTGTAATACAGTCTCCATCTAGAATGTGAAGTTTGCACATAATTAAACCAGCCACTCAACTTCAGTTTCAGGTATCAGTTTCAAAAGATCCAGACTCTGCTAGAATTTTCACCACATTAAGTGAAACAGCAATAGAGGAAGTGCACGTTGGCACCTTTTCAAATTACCAGAGTGGGACAATTGTTACAGAAATGGGATATTTTACTGGACAAACTATATCTTCAACTATTGCAAAGGACTTCACTTTTTTTTGTTAATAAAAGCTCACTTCTGTAGAATTTGAGTTGTTCATACTGACTTATACTATTATGATGTTTCATATGCAGAGTAACAATCTTGTGCAACAGTTAGAAAAAAGTTAGGAAAATACTTCCCATCCTAAAATCTCAGTATAATTTTCCTTTTTTTAAAATCAAGTAAATGATTTTTTTTCCCAAGATAAAGCTGCCAAAATATGAATTCTCCTTTGTAAAGGGGGTTATGTGGTAACCCTAAAAGAATAGGGCTGATTATATTAGGGCCAACTACAACAAATCTAACTGGAAAACCCAGGCCATGCAGTACCAAACTTAAGATCTTTACATGAAGATGATTAAGACCTATACGAGCACACCAGAGAGATGCCAATCTAGTTAACAGAAAAAAATACTACATAAGAGCAAATCTGCAAGCTATCCTAAAACTATAGGCCAATAACTTGCCTTCTGACAACATATAAACTATATAATGGAATTGATGTTGACAGAGTTTACAGTCATTTACAAGAAAACTCAGAGCAATAGAACTAAAGGTTAAGAAAGCAAAGTCATATGGAACAAAATCATTTGTTGGTAAAGTCATAATGCAGAACAGTAAAAAGGGGAAGAATCTAAGTATGGCATGGCTAGGCTACAAAAAAGCATTTGACAGCATCCCACATTCATGGATAAAACAGAGCTTACAAATGTATATGATAAACCCTACACTGATCAATTACATTACAGCAGCCATGAAACAGTGGCAAACCACTTTGCAGTTAAGCCATTATAAAGGACAAATTATTATTCCAGGGATAAAAATTCAAAGGGGGTATTCCAGGGTGACTGTCACCAACGCTCTTTTGTCTTGCCCTTAACCCCTTTAAGTTGCCGCCTTAATGCATTACGTCATGGTTACAATTTGGCTTTCAGAAAACAAAGTGTAAGGACTTTTTTGTGGATGATTTAAAACCATATAGTTACAGACTAGGAACTGAAAGCACAACTACAAGTGGTCAGAGCTTTTCTCAGATGATACAAGAATGTCATTTGGTCTTGCAGCACCAAGAAAATATTGCCCTGAAGAGGAAGGTGATATAAAAAAAGTGAATGTATAAATGTTTGGGAATTAAGGATCAACAAAATGAACAAATGTGAACACAGTAAGGAATATTTTAGATTACAAATTAATACTGAAAACAGTTGACATTGAGGAATAAAGTCCAAGCTGGTCCCAAAAGGTATTGGAACAACTGGACAGAAAAACGCTTCATGCTTATATGATTTATAAAAATCAGTGTAACCCAAGATTATATACCCCCTGTAATGCCAAAGGTATGGGCCTCCTCAAAACTGATTACATGTACAGTTTTGCAATCATACAACTGCATATATATATTTGCTGAGCTCACAAGATCCAAACATACTGAAAGTTTTAAAAGAAGAGGAGAATAAAGTCTAAGATGACTTCTCTGCTTGGTTTAGCAGAAGCATAATGTGTAAATTGGGAATGGAAATCAAACCAGAAAGTAGACAAAAATCAGGCATCAACTGAATGTGCCAAAAAACAAAAGAAAGAATATAAGGTGAAGGATCAGACGAGAAGGCAAGAAATGTGGAAAATGAATATAGTTGTAAGTAGAGAAAACTCTGAACAATCTCATATCGATCAGGATCGAATGCAAGAATGGTTAGAGAGGAGAATTTAAACCAAAAGATGAATGATTAATATTGGCAGCCTAGGATAGTGGACTATGTAAATGCTGGTTTTGCAGCCCAGGATAGTGGACTATGTACATGCTGGTTTTGCAAAGTCCATTGAACATACAGAAAACACAAACAAATGCAGGTTTTATAAAACAGAACTGTAAACAGTTGCACATCTTGTTGCTGGGTGTTATACTAATGTGACAGAAAGGACTGTATTCTGAAAGGCATAATAATGTGACAAGACTGTTGCATTAGGGATTGTACAGACATTATTATATTGAAGTAGCTAAGAAGCATTAGAAACATGAGCCACAAGAGCATTACAGAAGATGACAATTTATATCACCCATTACCAGCAGTTCAAAACAATAGATGCAAGAAAACCAGATATAGTACACCATGAAAAGAAGACAAAAGTAGCACTGATCACAGAAACAAGGGTAGTGTTGAAGAATACCCAAACATTTCCAACAGTAGAAGCAATGGGAATCCTTAAAAAGAATTTACAATCATAGGTTACCAAGACATGCAACTCCATATGAATTGCAGGAGGATTCATTTCTGAGCACACTGCGGGTGCTGCAAAGAGTACTTTTGGCTAACATCAAAGATTGAAAAAAATAATTTTATGAACTTTAATCGTATAGACTTGGGAATGGGGTCCATTCCTGTCATGGTGCTAGAAACCTAAAAGTCTTGGAGAAATTAAAAAGGGATAAACCTACTTGTCAAATATGTGAAGGAGTACAGATTCCATATAAATGGAGCAGATATTACCCAACCCAACTACCTAGCAACCTAATTACACCTATCTCAACCTACCTATCCTTAGGGGGTACTATTACCTCTGTCTTCCTACTACTCATTCATGTTATTCTTATTTTATATATTTTTACTTAATTTACACTCATTCCTACCCTTAACGCTCTAATTTTCCCATCACATATATTTTATCGCATTCTCACCTCTTATCTAACACCTAACTCTCTAGCAACACATACTTATCTTGTGGTTGTTTAAAGTAAAATATTTCCTGTCATCTCTCATTATATTACCTGTAATATTTCCTGTTATATTTTTAGCAATATTTGTTCAATTGTGGAGCTTTCCCCCGAGCCACCGCTGAAAATGGGCCAATAGGCCAGTCGTATTTTCCCGGTAAACAAATGTAAAATAAATACTAGTAGTGCGAGAGAAGTTAGAGATACTAGCCATGTTGTAGGAGAACACAGTTAATATGAAGAAAGCGAGAGGAAACATGAGTGGCAGGTAAGGAGCACATCAGGTAACTGAATGTAGTTTCGGTGGATGTATATAATTTAGTTCACTGAAACTACACTTGGTAGCAGTGGAGTTTGCTCAATACTCCATTGTTGTGCAACTCTGGAGTTGGTGTATAAATTTATAAATAAAGGGTGTGGGCATGTTCCCACACATGGGAGGTTGCTGTGGGGCACATCTCCCCCTTGCAAAAATGCAGTCTTGCTGAACTTTTTTCAGTTTAAGTTCACAGAAATTACCTTCAGCTAGTCAGCATGAATCTGCAAGTAGCAAGCAATAAGTAAGCTGCAGATCAGTGGAGCCCTGCTGTAGGACCTGTCAGATAAGTGTAACTGCCAAATTGTGAAATAGGGAACTTAAATGTCAGTAAGTACGAGAGAGAGAGAGACGCACAATAAGATAGTGTAATTGGATGGGAAAGTAGATTATGAAAACTACATCCACAGGAATAATGTCCACGTTACTGGCCTGCAGAAGCAGCAGAATGAGAGGATGATGTTACTCCCTAAGAGAAGTTACTTGGAAGGCAATGAGCTTGGCCAACCTGCCTGTAAATTACTTTGGAAAAATATGATAGATTCGGACAAAGGTAAGGCAGGGCAGACCATTCAGTGCATCATTTCAAGTTAGTCATTTATAGCAAAGGTGCATGGCCAGAATGAAAAATAAAGAGAATGCAAACCTGTCAAGTACAAACACATGGGCATGTAGAATATTACGCCCTTAAGATGCATTCAAACTGACAGCAGTGGGGGAAGCACTGATGTATCTACAGCTGAATCCAGCACTAAGCAACCTAGGCAGCTGTCTAGGGCCCGGGGGTGCCACTGGTCAGGGTGCTTCCACATTTACTTTTAGGTTCATAGATAGGTACTAGGCTGTCAGCCCAAGGGCCTACATAAGCCTAGCCAACAAGGTTCCTTGTTTTACGCCACCCAAGAAAGTTATTTTCCTGTGCCACTGTTGAGCTGAAACACAGAAGTGATCCCCGGGGTGTATTTCCTATTTCCCATCCACTCAAGATTTTTCTTGAGTGCTAATGAAGAACTTTGCTTGACAGATGGGTAGCCTGCTCCAGAGTTTGGGAAGTAAATGGGACAGGAATCTATCCCTCCAGCATGCCCTGTTTATTGTGGTGACAAGGTTTAGGTCCCTAGACCGTGTAGCTCGGAGGGATTGGGATTTTTTTAGGTGTAGCATGTCCAACAGTTCTGGGTTTGACATAGCTTTATATGTTAGGCAGAGATCACCTCAGAGTAGGTGATATAGTATGGAGTAAAGCTGGAGTTTTTTGAGGTCGTCAGTGTAGGGCATTTGTTTGAGGCTAGTAACCCTCTTTGCGAGGTACTTTTGTGGCCTTTCCAGCTGCTGCAGAGGTCTTGTGAGGTACATTCCAAAAGTGGCGTTGTACTCTAATGGGTCTAATGAGTGTCGAGTAGAGGGGAACAATGACCTCTTTTCCCTGGATGAGAACCCTTTTATGATGTGTGCCACGTAGAAGGACTTCCTGACTACTGTGGCGATGTGATTATCAAACGAGAGTCTACTGTCCCACCTGGGTCCCAAGGTCTCATCACGCTTTCGGTGTTAAGTAGATTGCTGCCTATGTGGTAGTTCATGGGTACAGAGCTTTTACCAAAGGGGATGACACTGCACTTTTTGGTATTGAGCTTGAGGCCATGGCTCTGACACCAGGCATCTGTCTCAGAGGCCCTTCTGTAGGATGTCCACATCATTTGGCGACTTGACTATGGCTCCTAGTTTGCAGTCATCTGCAAACTTCTTTAGCCAGGGGCCTTCTGTGTTAAGCTGTACTTCAGAGAAGTAGATACCAAACAGGAGAGGTCCCAGGATGGAACCCTGTGGTACTCCACTTGTCACTGCATTGAGGTCAGATTTGGAGTCTGCAACTTTTAGTGTGGGTTCTGTCAGTGAGCCAGTTGGCAACCCATCTTGTGACGTAGGGTTTTATACCTAGTTTAGTGAGTTTAGCTATAATTCCAGAATGGGGGATGGTGTCAAAAGCCTTGGCGAGGTCAAGATAGGCTGTGTGAACCACTTTACCCTCATCTATGGCTTTGGTAACTGTCTCAAAGAAGTTGATCAGGCTCAGGAGGCATGATCTGCCTTTCACAAACCTGAACTGGGTGGGATTCAGAGTTTGGAGGTTACCTTTGTCTTTGTTTATAAATTCCATGATGATACATTCCCTGGCCTTGCAGACCAGACTCATCAGGCTAATAGGTCGATAGTTACTGGGATCAGTAGTGGCTCCCCCTTTGTGGAGTAGGATAACTGTTGCTGTGTGCCATTCAGTGGGCACAGAGCCTGATGTGAGGTGATTATTGAACATGATTTTTAAGTGGGGAGCCAGTTCATTCTGAAGTTTGCAAAACGCAGCCTGGGATGTTGTCCGGTCCCATGGATGCTGTGTTTTTGGCTTTACAGAGTGCAGCTTTTAACTGCATAGTTGTGATTACAGGGACTCTGCATTCTTCCTGTATAGATATGGGCCCTTTGGGGGGTAAAGTTAGCATTGAACCTATCAGCCAGGATGTTGGCAATATCAGTTGGTTCTGTAATTTTCGTGCTGTTGTGCTCTAACTCTGAGCAGATCTGGGTGTTGCCATTGAGATTCTTGACACAGCTATAGAATGCTTTGTGGTTGTCCTTGGAATTAGTGGTGATTTTGTTTTCGTAGCTAGCTTTGGAGGATCTTATAAGGAATCTGAGCTTCTTACTAAGGCTGACCAGGGAGCTCCTCCACTCATGGGATTTTACTCTCGCTTGCAACATTTTCTTCCTTCTGTTGTACAGTTTGTTTATGGCAGGGGACCACTAGATTGGCTTCCTTTTTTTGGAGGATAGCATCTTGGTTCTGTTTGGGATAGTACAATCCATACACTTGTTAAGTGCTTATAGAGTGCATTTGTGTAGGATTCAGCAGTTGTAACTGTATTGTCCATCTGTATGTGTGCCATGAAGTTCACCACTTCTGTCTTAAGAAGCATGAAGTTGACTTTGGAGAAATGTTTTACTGTGGTTTCCTTAATGGGGGGTGGGGGTGGGATGTGGATATCAAGGGTGATTAGCTTATGGTCAGATCGGACAAACGAGGAGTTGACTTAAGGTGTGGAACACCAGTCACTCATGTTGGTAATGACTAGGTCTAGGATATTGTTGCCCCTGGTGGGGGTGTGGATAAGCTGATCCAGGGCAATGGAGTTTATGAATTCCAGAAAGTGCTGAGCTAAGGAGTTGGTACACGAGTTTTCCCAGCTAATGGTGGGGTAGTTGAAGTCGCCCATTATTAGGGTGTTTGGTTGAACCCTAATATTTTCCAGCACATCAAGAAAAGAGGAATGAGAATCCTGTGGCATGGTGGGTGATCTGTAGCAAGCTACAATTTGGATTGCAGTTTTGCCAGAGTCGGATAACCTCGGATGCATTATGCTGAGCAACTAGCCTGGAGGTGTGGATATCCTTAATGAATATGGACGTACCTCCGCCTTTGGTGTTTCGGTCCAGGTTACATGGCTAAAAAGTGTGAATAAAAAGAAGAAATTAAACATTTTCTTCAGTGTCTGTCCATGTATTCATCTTTACGCACACACCAATATGTGTAAACATTTTCCAAACACCATTCTTTCATTAGTTTAAAGCAGTGTGGAATTCAACTTTCAACCATTCTTTCTCTAGTTTAAAGCCATTGTGTGTGAAATGCCATAGTTATGGATATAGCAGGTTAATCAAATAACTTACTGCGGCTCAAGCCACACTACAACAGGAGATGAGAACCTGAATCCTCTACATCAACCTTTCAGACTGCTAAAAGAACTGAGATTTAAGGAAGATAAGTTTACTGCTGCTCATGCCAAGTCGGTTTTCAATGTACAAATATGTTTTTAAGGAAATGGCAGTCAGTGTTTATACTGTACAATTTGAAAGCAATGTTAGTAGCACAGCAGGTAGCATCCTTACCTTTGGTACAGGAGGTTCTGGGTTCTTGTGCAGAAATGATGCATATTGCCTGATATTGGACTAATGACAGATGTTTTAGTGGCCTTTTATGGATGACAATCTGAAATTGGTAGTTTTATTATTGGTTCATACATTTTTTTTCTACTGCTTACTAGAAAAAAAAGTTTAAAACTACCAATTTAAAATGCATTTTAACAAGTGTGCTATATTTTGACAATAATATCATTTAATACAATCAAGAAGGTGAATCAAAACACATGCATGTATGCATTACCCTAAAAATATGTGCAAAGGGCCTACGGTTTGAAAACAGCCCAAAGGCAAACTTAATTTGCCACTTGCCAAATGCATTCTTTGAATGTGGGTTTCAATGCCTTTTCAATGGATTTTAGTTTCATGCTAAGTCTGTTTCATTGAGACTGCATTTTTTTTTAGCAAATGGCTATCAGTGTGCTATAAAACTAGAAAAAAGTTTTAAATTAAATCCAAATATCTGTAATTATTGTAGAAGTAAAGAAGAAAACAGTAGGTTCATAGGTTCCTAGGTCAGTACTAAGCTAACTGCCCTTGGAAGCCATTTTAAGCCTAGCCAATTATCTCATGTGAGATTCAAACCCTGCACCTTGTTTGTGTAAGGCAAACACCTTAATCATTAGGCCACCCTCCCACCCAGTACGCACTCTGACAGGTTTGAACAGTGTTTATTGTAACTGGGGAGAAATAGCCAAGTAATGGAATACTGGGGATAGTGGAATAACTTGCAGGGGGGGCTGTTGTGTTTGTGGGGGGTCCAAATACATTACCCTGCCTAGGGCACCATTTTACCATTATCCATCACTGGGTATATTCAGCAGTTTTAAGTGGTTCTTGAAAAAGGAAAAGTGTCTGCCTCTTCTACCCTGTGGTAGCAGAGAGAATGAATGGGATTAAAAGCAGACCTAACCTTTTTAGGATAAACGTACACTGTAAGCAAAGGGTTCAGAGTCCACAGAGGGAAGGTATGGATGTACTAGTTGCCAGTAGTACTACTCTGACCAGGGAAGGGCAAGTAACTGTTCACTCCAAAGAAAGGAAGGAATGGAGAAGTATTTAGTCAGATATTTCCCTGGACAACACTGGTCAGATTTGACAGAAGGAAGACATGAAGGCAATCAGGCAATGGAGTGGTTTATCAGTTGCAAAGGTATGGAGGTAGTGGGACAGACAGGCGACATGCAAGCTAATTTGTAAAGAAAATAGACAAAACACAGGCATGTCCAACTGCTAAGTACAGGAAAAGTGGGGAGGGGACAGAGTCGACCCCGATTTTGCATTGTCCTGTATGATAATGTCAGCTCTTTCTCTCTTTTTGATCACAAATGAAGCATTTCGTGAAGGCAGATTAAGGCATAAAGTCAGTGATATGAAGAGATGACCTTTTAACAGCCAGGTGGTCATTGATGAAGATGCTATTGCAAAAAGAGTGGCTCTAAAAACACTCAGAGGGACCTAAATTATCTCCAACAAATAAAGACTTGCTGAAGGGATATTCCTAACTCAGAGTATTCACAGCTTTTACAATAAATTACCACTACAGGTCAAGCAACAGACTACTTTGTCTGCCTTTAAGGCAAGTTTTGATTAGATGGATAGAAGAATTTAAACTAAGGTTATCACATATGACCCTGCTTGATTTTGCAGGTTGGTATTATTAATAATAAAGGGTGGCAAAAACTTTTAAGTGCATCTTAAATGTGTGTATAGCCAGACATAGTCCATGTGATCACTTGCCCACTATTGTCACCATGTTCCCAACATGTCAAACGTGCGTTCTAGTGTATAAATACCAGGCCATTTTGTCATCCAAATGTTGCACATATGTCCTCTGCCTGCAATGCCAAAAATACAAAATGTATTCTGTACCTTGTTGCTGCACACTGGCAACAGCTGTGCCACCAGGGATTCCTTATGATTTTGGTAGCAAACCTAATTTCACCCATGGAGATCTGGCTGCCGAGTGTTAAGTAGCTGATGTAATATCGGAGCATGTTCTCACATGTAGTTGCACCCCTCAATGTCCCTTGCAGGAAACCTTACCCCACAGTTGTGTAACTGAAACCCCTGCCGTTGCCACTCACGTCTGTTCGTTCCCACAACCTGTATGTGCATCCTGGAAACTTGCCCAGTTTGAACATTACTGCCATTCTATGAACTGCTCCTGTCATTTTTTGCAATGTTGCATTTCACTACATTAAACGGTCTTTTGCTATTTCTTCATTCCCCGCTGCCATGAACTTTTGGCCCTCTTATGCATAGTATTCATTTTCTAAACTGATCCCCTGTTAGCCATACTGTACAGTGGACCTCTATGCTTCCTTTATTATGCAGTGGAATGACTGACAAACTCTGATTGTCCAAGACACGTACAGTCCAATACGACAAATTAACTGCTTGCTGATATAACTATTCATGCATTTTTCCAGATTTTAACATCTTTAAAGCACTGGCTCATAACTGCATGTAGGGTGTTAAACTAGCAGGGAATAGCTTAAGTCATAGGTACTCTGATTTGGGTGCAGCAAAACTCTTAAACCACATAACAGTCCTCGAGTCTCTGAGAAAAAATAAAATGCTTTGGACCTTTCCATTTGAACACAATGCATATTCTTCACTGTGCAAAAGTAGGCTAACCTCTCAACTAACTCCTACTTGAAATAACCAAGGTTTAGCTTAGTACATTACTTACTGTTGCAGTCCAATAGTAAATGCTTGTTATTACATTTATCTTGACCCCAATTAAGAAGAGTGGTTAATGTTTTAAGCAAAACTCATTTTAAGGCTTTCTTGAACCTCCCTTGAGACAGGTCCATACCTATCTGGAGGTGTTTGCCACACCACTTGAGAAGCCCTGACATAGGCAATTATTCATGAATGATGAACATTGCTGTCCTTCATATAACATTTTATAGCTAAGATCTACACTGAAACTCAAACCTAATTGCCAAGGAAAGGAACCTTTTATACATAATCCCCTTGATTAAAATTAAAAGGAATTATTGTACATATGTAAACCTGACAAACTAAAATTTACACTTTTTATTGTATGGCACAGAAGAAAAAAAATCAAAGGCAATTGAGTAGAATTGTCAATGTACTAACAGAACCCATGTGTCTGAAGAGTAAAAATCTACAGCACATAAATCTTATGCTGGATTTTAAACTGATATGCAGCACTTGTCCAATACTAGGCAATGTAATATATGTGAAAGTTATACATGTCCTAGACACCACAGCATCAGAATATTTTATTCGGCAGTCAGTATTTACACACAGATAACTCGTTTGAGAGTCTTGTAGGAGATCATTTCTCTCCATAATTTACAGATCAGGATGTTAGGCTTGCTTCCAAAATTTTAGTTCAACTTCACAGATTTTTTCCCTCTACGCCTTCAATTCATTTTCTGTTCAAATTGTTCTGCAATGTTTACCCTTTCTTACAGGTTCAGTGATCGGTCTTATTAATTACGAGATGTGTTCTCTTGACTTCACATCTGCAAGGCTTTTGTTTAATAGTACTTTCTACAAGTTAAGATATTTGTCTGTTTTTCTCTGTGTATATAATTTATTCCACATGGCTGTCTAATGTTAAGTTTCAATTAACCTGCTTATTTTTCGTCATCCATTAACGAATAGTTGGCCTAAATAACTAAATATTCTGGCACTGCACACGTTTATAACATTGTATACTTAATCACAACTTACACAATTTATGTTGCATGGTAAATGGTGCATTTTTTATACATTTCTGAAACATTAGACAGCCCTCAGACATTTAATAAACATGCCCTTCCCTGCAGAACTGAAATATCATGTTCATAGATATTCTGTTATCAGGGTTTTCCTTGTAAAGCAATAATTTACTACTATAATAAAAAGAATATGAATTCAATAATTTATATAATCTGATCTGCTTTGCAGACAGTCATGGGGTGCAATGATTGTAATGAGTTTATTCTTCAAGAAGAATCTTTACTTTATAATCCAAGCCTTTGTGTCAAAGCATTTTGTTTTCTAAGCACACATCCATTGTTTAATGACCTATACAAATGGAAAATAAAATGTTTTTGCTAGTTTCCTATCCTGATCATTAAAAGAACATAAGCAGAAATGTTTTGGAGCTTCAGTTTACATTTCTTAATTATTTCAGAATGAAGAGAAAAGATCTAAGCCTTGAAAAGAATAAACATATGTTCAAATGTAAATACAGGAAAGTGTTGTCTCAGGGAAATGAAAACATTCCACTCACTGATTAGAAACTTCATATTTTGAAAGACTGCATTTAAATAATATTTAAACTGATACACAAAAGGAAATCCATTTAAACAATTACGAAAAACAGATGGTCACATTCTTTATTCTTCTTACGGCTTTTCCCGGTTAGGTGTCGCCACAGCATTTCACCTATCCAGTCATGACTGGCAGTGGAGTTTCACAGTGTCAAGTTGCCAGCCCAGCACCCAACCTTCCACAGAAGGCACACATGCCTAGGGGAAATTTAGTGTGTCCAATCCACCTACAGCATGTCTTAGGTCACATTCTTTATAATGCTATAAATATTTTGATAAGGTTCATTTAATTTCTACCTTATAATGTTACAATGAATCATGTCTGTTACTACATATAAAAAGAAAGTCTACTATAAATGTAGTCATTTAAACATGGAACTGTAAAATGCATGCATAAATTAATGACATCCTGAAATGAGAAAAAAATATTAGAATGGTAATGCCCATATATATATATATATATATATATATACACACATACATATATTTTATTTTTTAAGCAAGCAATATTTTGTAGAGCAAATTAAAACTGTGGAACTGGAGAAAACAAAACACTGCGAATACGGAGCACATTTCCCTTGATAGTTTACGGCTTTTCCCGGTTAGGGGTCGCCACAGCGTTTCACCTATCCAGTCATGAGTTTCACAGTGTCGAGTTGCCAGCCCAGCACCCAACCTTCCACAGAAGGCACACATGCCTAGGGGAAATTTAGTGTGTCCAATCCACCTACAGCATGTCTTAGGTCACATTCTTTATAATGCTATAAATATTTTGATAAGGTTCATTTAATTTCTACCTTATAATGTTACAATGAATCATGTCTGTTACTACATATAAAAAGAAAGTCTACTATAAATGTAATCATTTAAACATGGAACTGTAAAATGCATGCATAAATTAATGACATCCTGAAATGAGAAAAAAATATTAGAATGGTAATGCCCATATATAGATAGATATATATATATATATATATATATATATATATATATATATATATATATATATATACACACACACACATACATATATTTTATTTTTTAAGCAAGCAATATTTTGTAGAGCAAATTAAAACTGTGGAACTGGAGAAAACAAAACACTGCGAATACAGAGCACATTTCCCTTGATAGTTTGCAAGATGACAATTTAGTACAGAAAGTAAAAGAAGAAAACCAACAAAATATTTTAGACCACATGTTTTGCAATATGGAAAGATGGGACACTGGCAAAAGTGACCAGAATTATGTTGCTCTAGATACCTGGGAGAAAGGTATCAGCTGGTACATGATCATGATTTATGTAACCCTATGCTGGAAGTAACTTACTCCAGAATCACCTTTATCAGATGTCAATCTGAAACAGACTCCTGGCACTGAACCTGCTTCAGGTAAGTTCTGTTGACAGACAGCCTTCCCCTCACTCACCTGCCTTTCACTGCAAAGGCAAGTCTTGATATTCTTATCTGTGTACTTTAGACAGGTCTCTAGTCATATCATCCCATCCTACGACTGTGTGGACAGTATCGGTTTTGTAACACAAATGTGATTTCACTCCTATAGTCAATTATGTCAATTACATAACTGAATTTCATAACAGTTTCAAGCTGTTGTCCTTTCTATAGGGAACAATGTATACTTGGGAGCTTTAGTGAGGTCTGTATTTAACCACTTGTGAGACTAGGTGCTCTGACACTTCTCTCAAATGTGTCTGATTTTTCAAAACATCTCTGGTTTTGCCATATATTTTTGCTCTGCTCTCTGTAACATTTCTACCTTTCTAGTAAATGATGGTTTCATATGTCTTATTGTTCGGAAATTGTATGTCAAGGAAAAAACTGTTTCATTAGCTTTTCATGTGAACTGGAGTGATATTTTAAAGTTGCCCATAATTTGCAGCCATTGTCAATCACTAATTCAGCATTTGCCCTGAAATCCTATGAAAAGAAAAAGTGGGGTACACTGCTACAACATACAGCAGGTTGCTATTTTAGGTAGTTCAGGTTTGTGTTTCTAATTCCAGGTTGGGAATAGCTACCAGTCTTCTTCCATATTAAGAAAGGAGTCAAAACTTTCAACTGTCCTTATTCTTGGAAATTCCTTATTTTCAAGTCTGATTTACCCCTGCATATGACTTATAGTTTTGGAGGTTTGCCCCTACTTTCAAATGATTTACCCAGTCACACAATTTTTCTGAATCTAATCATGCAGTATTTTTGTAGCCATCTAGCTTACAGAAAATCAATGCTCCCTACTGAAATGTCAGCAGATGTAATGGAGAGTGCTGACAAAAAAGATCAAAAAACAGAAGAGCAAATCTCAAACATCACTCATTCTTTAAACTTTTTTTTTTTTTTTTGCAGTGGAGGAGGGCAGATACCCATGCACACCCCCCAGACTTATCAATCACCATACGTCAGAGAATAGGAAATATTCTTGAAAACGGCCATCTCAGACTTTGCAAATTTAAGTCTGTTTTGTTTTTGGCCAGTCTGTTTCAGGAGACTCTCCAGCAGTTTGCAACATTTCAAATGGTTACCGAAAATCACACTATATGACCAATTTACCATTGGTACCAATAATTAATAGAGGGCAATTCTTACATCTTCCCTTTTCTGAAGCAAAAATAAGTGACCTTTTAAGGTAGAAGTTTGCTATACAGTTCAAGTATGTGAATTTTACAATCTGATAATGTGCTAATAATTTTTCCATCTTTGTCGCACACTGATTTCTAAACCAGTTTTTCTGAGCAGCATTCCACATTCCTACTGAAAACAGGGAGATTTGTATGCCAATTAGATGTCCAAATTTTTGCCTGTATATCCATACTTTTCACAAACCTTTGTTTCTATTTATGATGTCTTAGGGTAGAGAGGTATGAAAGTAGGAAAAACATTAAGAACTAAAATGAATATTGGTCTAAAAAGAAATGGACGAGTACAACGACCAGGAAGACATAAGCATGCACATGGAGGAAAAGCCAATATATCAATGAAGATATTAGCTAAACAGAAACTGGTGTTACCAATATCCACTATCTAGCAAGATGAATGACCTAACAAAAAGCCTTGAAGTTTCAATTGAGACGAGACTTCCAAGGTACAAGAAATATTAATTTGTGATAAATTACATTTTTGCATATATCAATAGTGATGAAAGGAGGATTTGACCCAGTGATGTAGAAAAGATTTCTGTTTATTCCATTTAAAATCAATTAATCTTGAAAGATCAATTCAGTTATCAAACAGGATTGAGGGCCCCCTCAAACTATGAAGGTAAATAAAGGCAGCTGCTTGTTTTGAAGTCATATATAATTGCTTTGGAATTTGGGAAAGGAAGAATTAAAACCAGAGTATGGCTAATGTCAGCAAGGGTGAGATTCGTGGCATTATGAGTCTCTTTTTGTATTTGTAATACTGAGGCTCAGTTCACAGTGGTGATGTATCTAATTTTAGTTAGATTTTGGCATTCTTTGGAACCACTGTGGAACTTGTATTTGAACATGAAGCAGCCTGTTTTACAGGTGAATAGAGATGCTGTTTTGCAGAAACATGGCAGTTCCCTGCAGTACTCATTAATGGTATGCACCAATCCCTAGCTTATTCAAACTTTGAACTTTACAACTGGTAAAGATTTAGTCCAGCAGATTGATACCTTTGCTGCACATCTTGAACAAATTTAAAATAAGTTGCAATCTTATAAACTGATACAATGGCAGTGGTTGAGTTCTGTGGCTTACCTGGAATTTGGTATTGTCCCTTGGGGGTAGAGAATTCTAAAGATACCCACATTTGGGAATACTTATTCTGAACTTTTGAAAAGATGGCAGGAACTCAACTTAAAACTTACAGCAGATTATGAGTCTTAGGAATACATATTTTGTTGATGTTGAGTGCGGCCTAAAAAAAAAATTAAATATCTAGAATAACTTCTTTTAAAAACTGTATACATCTGTATGAGGCAATGTTGGAGAAATTGATAGCTTGTGAACATTGTCTTGAAGCTACTAAGAGAAACAAACTACTGGGGGACATTAATGATTTCAGTGCTGGGAATATTTTCTTGTGGCCAAAAGATGTAAAAGGAAATAAAGTGAGTGGAACTCAGAATATATCTGTATGTGTGCTGGATATTACTTTCATGGATGTTAGTACATCTGCTAATAGCAACAAACAGAATGTTGGAATGGGTGCAGTTATGCTACTGATTTGGATGCAATGCCCTTGAGAAGTAAATGCGAATATAGCCTATGCAGCTGCAGTGAGTGGAGGCGTGAATTTGGTAGAGGATTTATGCCAAGCACCAGTAACTGTGTTGTACAATCTACCTGAAAAGAGAGACATATGGAATTGGGAACTATCAAGGGGAAGATCAAGAAGAGGAGGCAGAGGAAAATCCATTTACAGTGGTCCACAAACCCACAGCCATTCAAGTGCATCAGAAACATTGAGAAGACATGCACTAATCAATCTTTCTGATATTAAATTGACTATTTGTGCTCATTCAGAAATGGCTTTAGTTTGTTACTTCAAATACTGACCTTAGATTGTTTGTAAGGAACCTTAATTTAAAACTTACTTTCAAGAGTCGTCTTCCTCTGCCATTTACATACCTAAAAAAGCAGTACATTTATTTGCAATAGCCATCCTGTTAGAACAGTGTTATATAATTTATGTGAGCAACAATTGCCCCAACTATATGACCAGGCTAAGGGGAAGAACTATAATCTGACACATGGAGAATATACTGCCCTGGTGAAATTGCATGAAAATAAAGATGGTCATAAAACAAGCAGACAAGAGTGGAACAGTGGTGATAATGAATGTGACTATTTATCCTATATGATGGATTTTATAAATGATGTGGATACTTAAAAATATGCCTCCTAGTGAAGTAAAGAATATAATTTCTAAAATTAACGTGCTTGTATGTAAATTGCAGTTAATTGTTTATATTTTCATTGAATTGTTCTGTTATTTTAATGTCCCCTTTCCCATTACCCCATGCTATATGGGCTTCCCAAGGTCCATAAATGTCTGACCCAGCCACTATTAAGACTGGCAGAGGCTGGGTGATTGAACATATTTCTATATATTTGTAATCCCTACTGGCCAAGTATTTTAACAGAATTAAAAGCAATGTATGTGACACTGGGGACTTAAATTATATGAATGGCATGTATGTGAACATCTTGATTTTCTATTTGTGAACTTAGATATAAATTTTGTTCATGGTAATTCCTAATGAATATGGTCTTAATGCAGTGCATGACCTTTTATGTGCTATTAATGAGCAGAGAGAAATTGAGACATTGCGAGTTACTGGATATCTTGCTCACCAGAAAATTTTTCATTTTTAAATAGCATTTATCAAATATCTGGAGTAGCGATGGGGAAGTCCATAGCCAATGCATATGCCAATATCACTTTAGGTCATTGGGAAAGACCGTATATTTTACAAATGTCTACCTATGTTAACACCAACAATATTAAACATTTTGTGGATGATGCATTTTTAATATGGAAGAAAGCAAAGTGAATTAATTGAATTTGTTCAGTATTTACATGCTTCCACTAAGTTTAAGTTAAATTTCTCAAGTTGTTCAAGCTGTTTTAGATGTACAATTACAGCAAAAAGGATACATTTGTATCAGTATTTTTAGAAAGGAAGTATACAGATATTTGCACAAAAGCAGCATGCATGCAAGCCATACATTTACAGATATAATGAAAAGCCAACTTTTGCATGCCAGCAGGCTTAATACTGAATCTATAGAACAAATGAACGATATGAGACAGAAATTTGGGGGAAGGGGTATAATATGACGTTTTTGTATAATATGCAAGAAGTGTTGAAAGAAATAAGGCTAGATCTTACTTCTCCCAAGTTATAAATCAAGTAGAGAATGAAGCATGGAAAAGGATAGATGTATGGTATGGAACAACTTACAATAGAACAAATGGTGGGAAAGTATTATATTGAGAAACTGAGATGTTCTAAAAGCTATGCCTGAACTAATTAAATTAATTGAAAATAAACAATTTCTCATTCAGAATAACTGAAATCTTAAAAAGAAGCTTTGTTATAAGAATACTGATTATTTTAACACGCCAATAGGTTCTAATTATGGGACTTATCCAGGTCATAACTGTACTTACTGCAAGGTTATATTAACCAAGAATTAATTCATACATTCAGGGACGCTTAGAAAATTTGTATTTAAATGTGTTGTTACATGCAACACAGCAAATGTAGTGTACTTGGCTACAAGTATAAAGTGTTAAGCCTTTTATGATGGAAAATCAGCTAGGAAATTGAAGAATTATTGAACACCATTCAGATAAGAAAAAATATTAGCTAAACGTGTAACTGACTATGGGACTGAGCATACATTTAGATTCACAACGATTGATGTAGTTTTTAAGAAAGCAAGGGGCAGAGATATTAATAAACTGGAGATTAGTGAAAATAGATGGATTGCTCATTTACAAGCCGACCATGAACCAGGAATTAATGTGGCAAACAGTATTAAACCTATTTTAAAATTAAATTTAAACAAATGTGTAAAGTCTTGGTATAAAATTTTGTCTATTTGTTATGTTTTTTAAGCAAATAATATTTAACGTATAATTGTGATTGTGCTTTTTCTAGTGAGGTTTTTAAAAAATGGTATTTAACTGTTTTAATTAGATATGAACAAACTGAGAAAGGGTTGTCACCAGAAAGCTGTGTGTATAATACAATTACTGTGGCATTTCAAGAGGTTATTTTTTTATTCCCTGAATACCTCAAGTACTAAGATGTATACAAAATGTCCAGATTTTTGCCTCTTAGTTTTGGTATGTTTTTCATAAAATGTATGTATTTCTGGCAAATCACTGAAGATATAAGTCACTAAATAATGACCAGCATTGATTTTTAGACTTCATATTCTTCATGAAATACACATTAATGCAACGTCTGTCATGCGATAAAATTTCTATGTTTATAACAATATTGAAGGTTGAGAAGTATGGTGTCCTGGGAGCATACAGTTATTCCTTGAATATGTGAATTTACTTCCTTCTGATGGAACAGAAATCAAGGAAGATATAAGGAGGAAAATATGTTAGAAAATTATGTGACTTATGGTTGTATCATGCAAATTTAGAAAAAGGACAGTGCAGAAAATATTGACCTGTATATAGACATTTACCGATACATTCAGAAAACAGATGCTTCTTTGCTTTATAATGCCAGCACAAGATCTGTCTGCAGCTTACCACACACAAGATAAAAGTAACCACTTTGCACAATGTAATGTTGTAGGAGTGAAGGCATACCGAGTGTTATGGAACATAAATGCAAGGGAGTGAAATCCTGGGATAAGATACAATGTCCCATTCAGTTAGTTGTTGGCATCCAGCTGGAAAAATGTATGCCATTCCTGAAGCCTTAAAATGGATATTATCTCTCAACTGTACAGATTTTCACAGAATGTCACACTTTTTTGCCTTATATTTTTGATAAGTTTTTCATACAGTTGTGGCTGGCTGGCAAATTAGTGATAAATGATTAAAGATTGAAGTTAGAAAATAATGACAGATATTTGCGTGTTAGACGTCATACCATTCAGAAAGTTCATGCTAATACAAAACCTTTTATTCTATCAACTTTCTAAGTTCGCAAGATCAATATTTCAAAATTGCCCATATTTGTACCACTTTTATATGGCTTTGTACAGATTCCTTACTCTAAAAAGTTGAGAGGTATGGATATTGCAAGGATGAGGAACTTTGTTATGTAATCAAAGACAGATAGAAGGAATAGTTCCTGCAACACAGAAGCTGTACTACACCAGACACATCCTATGGTGAGAATAGGAGGAGCCCACGCTAAAAAAATTAGAATAGCACTAAGGAAAATGAAGTCAGAAAGCAGCAGGCTCAGATGAGTTCACAGCAGGTTTGATAAAGATGCCGGAAGAAACAAGGGATAAATGGCTCCTGAGGGTACTCATAGCAATGTGGAGAGAAAGGCATATCCCAGATGACTGGAGAGTAAACAATAGTGCAAGTGTTCAAGAACAAAGGGGATATTTACAGCTGTAGGCTTTATAAGTATGAAACTCATACTGTGTGAAAGTTTGGAAGAGTGTGGTTGATTACCAGAGTAGTTTAAAAGAAAGATGGGAAATGAGCAGTTTGAATTCATATCAGAACACAGCACAATCAACCTGGTTTGCAGACAGATACTTGATAAGAAGCTAGAGATGTGGAAAAAGTGACTGGGCATTTGTAGACCTGGAGAAAGCATATGGCAATGTCCAAAGAAAACTGATTTGGGTAGTCCTGTGGTGGTTTGAAATCCCAGAAATAGAATAATTTGTAGGGATCATGTACAAGGACCTAATGATTCAAGTACAAACAGTGTTTGATTTCACAAACATGTTCCCAATAGGAGTGGATGTGCATCAGGGCTCAGTTCTGAGCCTGCTACTATTTATAGTGGTAATGGACTACTTTAGTAAACAGGTTGGAGTGGACAGATGAAGCTGCTATATGCAGATGACATGGCATTACATGCAAATTCTAAGCAAAGGATAGGGGGAATGGAATGAAATACTGAAGGCACATGGGATGAAACTGAGTAGAGATAAGCCAGTTGTAATGGCAACAAATGGAGAAAATTAAAAGTTGAGAATTGAGATAGAATGAAAATAGTGGAACAGATTAACAGCTTCAAGTTTCTGGGAATGGTGGTTGAGAAGGGCAGTATGAATGAGAGGAGGGCTGCAGCCAACTGGCACAGTGTGTGTCAGGTGAGAGCATGGCAAAAGAATGCCAAAGCTGAAAAGCAAAGTGTATAAAACAGTGGTGCAACCAGTACTGCAGTATGGTACAAATCCTGGACAATAAAGGCAGAGCAGATTAGGAAGCTGGAAGCGATGGAGATGAAGTGTCCGAGATGGGTGGTATGATGCACACTGTGGGATAGATGAAGAAATGAGAATACAATGGCAGAAGACAAAGTAGCTCCAAATGCAGAAAAGGTCAGACAGCAGATTGCAGTGGCTGGTCACGTGTAGAAAACCAGATGACAATCTGGTGACAAAGATATGGGACAGACAGGAAGAAAGCCAGAGGAATAGAGGGTATCCAACAAAGAGATGGCTAGATTGTGTGAGAGAAGTGCTGCAAAAGGCATGTGCGTTGAAGGCAGGAGTGTTGCAATGAACAGAGAGATCACAGCAAATAACATGACACCCCAACCCCATGCAGAAAATGGGGAAAAAAAGGTGGTTGATGATTAAACTCCTCTTTTCAAGGTCTATATATTATTTACAATATATATTTATATTTCTGATGCAATGACAATACAAGTATATTATGATAAGCAATGCAATCTCTAATCTGACCAGAGGTCATAAAGCCATCTCCAAAATAAAGTGAGCAAAGACTGTTCAAAGACTGACATTGTCATTCGGCAATATCTGTAAACCTACCACTTGATATGGACGTAAAATGCTAGTTTCTCTGACAAGTTTTAGAAAACAGTGAATTATACATGAACACTCACAAAATGCACGTGACTGCCATTTGGTCCATAAAGATGCCATTCTTTCCTTAAGAATGTAAGTTCAGCTCTGTGCTGAAGATGACCAAATCATTTTGCTGTAGTTAATTCAGGAATTCTCGGGGACTCGTATTTCAGTGACAGCAAAACTTTGTTGAAATATCTTTGATGCCTTCTAAGACTGATACTGCAGGTTTTTGGACTATTCTGCAGATAAAGCATTCCCAAAGCTGCCTTAGACATTCCCCTTCTAATAATGCATCACTCCTCTCACTCGACAGTTCTTTCCTTGCCATGGTACTTTGTCAAAGAAAAATTAACCAAGACTACTTGGCCATTTATTGTACTTCCTTTAGTAATTGCACAACAATTTCTACCACTATGAAAAATTAACTACCTTCCAAAATAAAGGAGTGAATTTCAAACTTGCTGTAAAACAAAGCATTTTCTCAGGGGAGGGGTTTTGCCTCCCTTGTACTTTCTTGCATAAAGGTCTTCACCCCCACACACACACACACACACACCTGCTAACCATACGTACCAAGTTAAAGATCACTAAAGCTCATAGTAAGGGAAATGCATCAAGATATAGCAGTTGTGGTCTTGGTATAGAATATTCTATGATCTGCATCTTCAGTCTTGCTATTCAGGGGATCACAAATGCATTTCTTAAAATTTTAACAGGAACCCATTTATTGTTCTGATTATGATTATAATTTGAGTATGACTATATTCTTTTCTCCTCAGTCAAACAAAACGTACTTATCTTTAACCATTCCTTTTAGAGGGTTATCTTGCACAGTTTCTATAACACTGGGGACATCATCATTGCAATGCCACACCACTAATTTAGACGATATGTCCCTGGGTGAGCTATCCTACTCAGACACCATCATTGTTGGTATTGTCTCAGACTTTTTTGCTGCCACATTTGCTTGTAGATTAATTAGGTTACATGATGTAGGCATTATCAATCTCTTTAGACTTAAATTTCCAAAGATTAATCCTTGATTTAATTGGAAAGTCAATCTGTCCATCTCTCTGGTAGCTTGATGTCTGCCTTACCATCTGAAGAATGTCCTGTGACTGGCAAAATTGCACCACTGTCTGGACCTTCCCATCAGGTCACCTGTAACTGCAGTCAGCCAGGTGGCAATCACAGAGGCGACTGAACTCAGCCTGGTTGCAACATTTGCAGCATGATGGTAACCTGTCACCCTGCCCTTTCCCTAGTCATGGTGCTCCCCTTCTGTGTGTTTAACTTACCTGGCTAGATTGTGACCTTAATCCTCAGCACCAATGTCTGTCTTTCCTTTGTGACACCCTTGTGTCAGCACTTGCTCTGTTGTGTTTTTTTGTTTGCATGATCCCACTAACTTCTTTCTTGGCTGTGCGTCTTTATTACATTCACTTCTACCCTTCTTGAAAAAAAGGAAAACTGACATCTGTCCCATAGGAAAAAATCCTCGCTTCTCCACCCATATCCCCATTCTTCTCTTACACTTGTCGTCCTGCGTGTTCCTCTGTATGCTGTTCCCCTCCGACTGTCCTATATACCCATTTCTTTTCCACTTATAACAATAAATTTAGATACTTTGTTGTCAACCCCTAGTTAAGGTTCCCAGCTATATCAGCATTTTACAAAACTATGTTACTGAACTCATTTGGTCATGTTGCTGTTATGTAAATCCAGTCTGTGTCCTGTGGTGTTTTCAAGGATGTATTCCATCATTAGTTAATTTCTATTACTCAGTGTTTTTCTATTTCACCATTAGTCAGATTTAAGACATTTGGTCAGTTCGTCCATGCCATTTTGCTATTATACAGTCATGTTATTGATGTTTCTGAATCACAATGATTTTTTGTAACATTTCCTGTTCCAAGAGCCATCTGTTCCACTCATGCGTAGCTCTATACATTTCAAATGCCGATAAACTTGAATGCTCTGTCGCAATGTTTTCATGTGTTATGGGGAGCTATCAGAATCTTTTGTGCAATTTCCCATAATAGGAACAAACTGTTCCACTCCCAAATAATTCATATCATCGAGGGTAGCAGCAATGCCTGACCTTTAGGCATAGTTCTCTGGTGGTATGCAATATATTTAGGATGTTTTACTTCGCCTCATTTTCTGCACCTACATGACCCATCCGTCCTATTTTACTAACAGTACTTTCCACTGAGGTACTTCTCCAGTAGTGCTTGCTGCTGTTACTTTATTCTGTTTTTACTATAAGGAATATCCTACATCAGAGACTCAGTAAATAAGCCCAAACAAAACCATAAATTAGTATAAATTCACACTGAGGGGATTAGTAAAGACCGACAGGCTTTCTCTCGCAAAACAAAATAATCTACCACATTGTTCTCATCAAGTTCTTAGTAGTTACTTGGTTTCTTTGTGGAATTTCCAGTGTTTATACTGGTCTTTTATTCCACACACTGGTAGGATTGTATACTCCCCACTATTGGTAAAAGGCATATTAACTTCCTTCTGGGGGGTTCCGTCTGGTTTCCTCACTGATTTTTTAATGGAAGTTCCAATTTCTTCCCATATTCCAAAGATATGTGGTAGGCAAACTAGAACTTCTCCAGATTTCCTACAGCTGTATACTACCCAGAAAATGTCCATCTACCTTGTACCTACCGAGTACTGGAACCGAGTTTTAATCCCCTGTGCACTTGAAGGGAAGAAAGCAGCTCAAAGATTCAGTGAATGTATACAGTGCTACATTGTAATCTGACAGTGCCTCACTTTTTTTTAATTCTCTGGAGTTTATTCTATGGACTGGAGTTGTCTGCATTATTCTATTAACATATTTTTACCTATGTTAAAACTAATAAGTGATAGTCTGTCATTGCTGGCAATTGCTGTTGGGATGTTTTTCTGGCTCCTGTACTTCCAAATACCACTATTTATTTGCACTGTGACAGCATGCTGCAGTGTCTTCCAGCAAAGCCTACTGCTTTTAGGAGTTTTTTTATTCTTTGGGAATTTTTTTTATACACTTAGCATTGCCCCTCTACATATCTAATGAGAGGACCTCTGTCTTGCATTTAGAGCCTCAACAGTCCCTATCCTGTCAAACCCATGATACATTCATAAAGCCAATGGTATTAACATCCACTAAAGGGGTTTCAATCGTTTACAACATAATTAGAATATGTTGGAGGGATAGGCATGTGTCAGAGAAAACCTCTTTTTTTAAAACCATTTTCCAATTTGCATAAAGTGATGAACTTCTCATTCTAGTCAAATTCAATTTGGACGAATGGATCAGAGTAAATTCACTCCACTCTAGGACCCATGTCCCTCATGGATTGCAGGAATAGGTAAATGACCCAACATTTCCTTGCTTTGCCATCTCTGGGTTATAAGGGCAAAGGACTAGCATGGGAATATAAGGCTAGGCTTCTTAAGATCAGCAGCAGCCAGGCAAGTAGCTATGAACCTATAAAGAACTCCAATGTGTAGCATCGGTACCCAGTTCAATACATACAATACATATATTTTGCAATTTCGTGGCACTATGGAAATTGTGGGGAGATTGAGCACAGTTAGATAATGCGTTTAGAATATACCCCTAGTAAAAATGGAGTATGAGGCAGCAGCAAACTCAAACAATGAAAAATGCAATGACATTATAGAGAGAGGTGCAACATTAAAAGGAACTAGCATCTGTATTTCAACACTAGAAGTATAAAAAGCTGCATGTTATCAGAAACCAGTTATTGAATCTTACCAAAAAATCCTAATTGTTAAATAAGGTAGACAAGTACAGAAACTGAAAGAGGAACTTGGTGCATGATACGGTGCCTTGTGAGAAAATTGATGGTTAAAATATTGAAGGATGTAGAAACAGTGAAGAAGGGACCCATAGTAATAAATCCTCAAAGAGAAGAAAAGGAACCCGAGCATAGTTCTAGGTTTTCCTCTGTAAGGATAAAACAGAGGACTCATTAGAAATAGATTGTCAGCAGTAGGTACTCAGAAACCGGAGTTACCAAAGAACAAGTGAAAGGATTTGTTTCTCAAAAAAATATAAAATAAAAAAAAAAATCAAATAAATAATCACTGCCATCAGCTGAATTTTGTACCGGAGGAAGCATGTGAAGCAGAAACCGTTACAACTGTATTCACAGGTAGAGGATATACCTCTGTCTCACATCAGCGTACTGAGGATAGTATGTCCGACAGCAAAGATGCATGCAAGCAATGTGAATTTTAAGAAAACACATTGGGATGACAGTGTGTGTACTGGACCAGGTGAATGCAAATGAAACAAGAGGACATTTGCTGAGGTTCATACCTATATTTTTATTAAGAATGACCTGCTCTGTAGAATGAATAAAGAAATATACAGACTGTTAATTCTAAACTCCTTTATCCCAGTTAGGAAACAACTGTCTAATAACCCATATTTTGGAACGCCTAGAAATGGATAACAGTAAAGCTGGAAATGTAGTCTAGTTCAATTGGCCTGGTGTAATGAAAGTAATTCAGAACTCTTATGCAGTTTCAAACATATCCAAACAATCCATTTGCATCCCGTGGTCACAAGTGTGCAGATACCTATGTCAGCTATTCAAGTCCAGCTGGAGTGCATTGCCATAGATTTTGTAGGTTCATCCATACAAATCTAGCAATGGGTCCCAGGACATTTTCATAATTACTGATCATTTCACCAAGTTTCCTGAAGTAGAACCCCTATGAATAAACTGCTCAATAGCTAAACATCTTCAATTACTATATTAAGGCTTGTTAGATGTAACAAGATAGACTAGAGAGGAATTAAGAACCCTATTTAAAACTGTGATAAATTTTATAAAAACTTGCAAGACAGATCAACAGTTATTCTAATTATGGAAAAGGAGTCAAGAGGCACAAAAATGTAACAATCTGCAGGATAATTTCAGGATGATTAAAACACGGCACAAAATGATGCTGTAACTCCCCTCTGCAGAAGATACATTACTAGCAAGATGGCAGAGAACCTTTGAGGTGGCAGAGAAAAAGACTAAACTAAACCAGAAAAATAAGGATGATCGAAAACAGAATGCCTGAGCAGAAATATGTCATAACTGTATAAAGGCCACGTTTGGAAGATGAAGCCACTTAGTCAGGGAGCAGACAAATACCAAACTTTGATACCGGGGAACTATATTCCCTGCTGTTAAACTACACCAACCTTTATCCAAAGCCTGGAAAAGAATTCGTACTGAGGAATAGTTTTTTTTTTTCTCCTGAGCTGCCTAGCAAAAAAAAAAAATTTCAATATCAAATTGAAGTTGTGCCAGGAGACAAGATAAACCTAAAACCATATAGAATACTGGATTCCCAAATAAAATAAGACAGGAAATGAAGAAAACGTTTATTAGGAGCTTCAAAGAGAATGGAATGGTCTGTGTTTGTCCATAACCTGGATGGCTTCATAAGATTCTGAAATTATTTCCA
>NC_056738.1:86097532-86102532 GCF_019279795.1 Protopterus annectens | reverse complement strand
TGTTAGCGGGTCAGGGTCCTTCTGTTCACTTTCTGGATACTACCGTGTCCATTCAGGAAACATCAGGGAACCTGTCTTCGAATATTTTTAGGAAAGAAACCTACCGAAACAGCTACTTAGATTTTAATAGTCAGCATCCAGGTTTTATGAAAAAGAATGTTGTGAAAGGACAGTTTGTCAGGTTGTCACGGTTAATCAGTGAGGATGGGGATTTTGAAGTTGAGTGTGACTTCTTGACATCTTTATTTTTACAGAAGAATTACCCAGCAAGATTGGTTCATAACATTAGGGATGAAATCAGAAGACGCAGGCATTGCGATTTTCAGCCCATTTTGTTGAATGGATTTAAAAGCACTAGGGCTTCTTCTAACATGTACGATGATGAGACTTGGTCGTGTAGTTTTGCCTTACCCATCAGTAGGGATATGCATAACATTAGAAATATTGTCAATAATAACTGGAGAATTTTAAGCAGTGACAACTCTATCAGGGATTCATTGGGACAAGCTCCTAAGTTTTCCTTCAAAAAAACCAGAACCTTCAAGTCTTTGTTTGAGGGTAATGACAAACCTTTCGTATTGACTCAACATCCATTAGTTAATAATTCTAAAGGTATGTTTCAGTGTGGTAAATGTGTTGCTTGCAATTACATTCTTACGGGTGATTCTTTTTGTTTTACTCATTGTAATGCTTCAGTATCTTTTAAAAAGGCCTTTAATTGTAATAGCACTATGGTGGTTTATGCAGCCATCTGCACCTCGTGCTCATGTTTTTATGTAGGCAAAACCACCAGAAAATTGAAAGACAGAATTAAGGAACATAATGCAGCTATCAGATTTAAAGACTCATCTAATGCCTTAGGTAAACATATATAGGTATTATGTGCAAATAACAACAACTTTTCTATGTGCAAGTTTTTAGTTTTGGAGCAGGTTGAAAATTTTTTTGGTGATGCTGATGGTTTGTTACAAGTCCTTGAATTAAAGTGGCAACTGTATTTAGAGGCTGACTATTATCCAGGTCTCAATGAAGCTTTAAGCCTGAAATGTGTTCTGAAATGGCTACAGTAACTTTATTGATCATTCTATTTAAAAGCTGACTATTATCCAGATCTCAATGAAGTTTTAAGCCTAAAGTGTGTTTTGAAATGGCTGCAGTAACTTCATTGATTCTTTATTTTCCTTCCTATTCCTAAAAGTTCATGAATCATATATGGCTACCTATGGTTTATTCATGAATACGTGGAGTGTACAGGTTTACATTGGACAATGGTGACTTATGATTATGTATACACTGCCAAGGTTCTATTGGTTGTTCCCCCTTGCTCATGCATTTTAAACATATGCTTTTACTTGTTTTCATTGGTTGACTGATTGCTTTATATTTCAGTGGTAAGCTGTGATATGTGTATTCTGATGAAGTTCCTATACATTAAAAGGACGAAAGCTTAATCCACCTTGAGGGTCTTATGTGTTGTTTTACTATGTAGAAGTGATTTATGCATTTATTTTGTTCTTCGAAGTGTTGATCGGTTAAATTGAATATATATATATATATATATACTCTGCCTCTCTCCTCTCCCCACTCCCCATACTATATATATGTATCTCTCTCTCTCTACTCTCCCCTCTCTCTACCCCTCTCTCCCCTCTCTCTCTATGTCTCTCACCTCACTCTCTCTCTCTCTCCCCTCTCTCTCTCCTCTCTCTCTCTCTCCTCTCTCTCTCTCTCTCTATATATATATACTCTATATATATATCTCCTCTCCCCTCTCTCTCTACCTCCTCTCTCCTCTATATACCCTCTATATATATGTATACCTCTCCTCTCTCTCTCTCTCCTCTCTCTCTCTCTCTCTCTCCCCTCTCTCCCCATACTCTCTCTCTCTCCCCTCTCTCTCTCTCTACTACTCTCTCTCTCTTCCCCTTATATATATACTCTCTCCTCTCTCCTCTCCTCTCTCTCCCTACTGTCTGTCTCTCTATCTCTCTATACTCTCTCTATATACTATCTCTCTCTCTCTACTCTCTCCTCCTCTCTCTGTGTGTGTGGTAAGTGTGTGTCGTGTCTATATATTGGTATGTGTGTACAGTGTTGTGTGTGTGTAGTGGTGTCTGTATATGTTGGGGTGTGTGTGCAGTGTGTGCTGTGTGTGTGTCACGGTAATGTGTGTGTGTAATCAATGCATTGTGTGTGTGTGCAGTGTGTGCATGTCGTGTGTCATGTGTGCTCGTGTGCATATGTCACGTGTGTGTGTGTGCGTATGCAGTCACGTGTCCGTGTGTGTGTGCACGTGTGTTCATGCAGTGTGTCGTGTGCGTATGTGTGCAGTGTAAGTGCAGTATGTGTGTGTGTGTGTCTGCAATGCAGTGTCACAGTATGCACGTCTACGTGTCACGTGCAGTGTCTATGCAGTACGTGTGTCAATGCGTATATGTCTGTCACGTCTACGTGTCTCATGCGTACGTCTCTCGTCACGTGTGCAGTGCAGTGCGTATGTGTGTGTGTCTGTGTGTCAGTGCAGTACGTGTGCTGTGTGTGCGTGCAGTGTCATGTGCATGTCTGTGTGTGTGTGTATATGTCTCACGTGTGTGTGCAGCATCGTCTGTTAATGTGTGCAGTACGTGTGTCCTGTCCTCTCGTGCAGTGTGTCGTGCAGTGTCAGTGTGTGTGTGTGTGCAGTGTGCGTGTGTGCGTGTCTCTCTCTGGGTGGGTGTGTGTCGTGCAGTGTGCAGTGTGTGTGTGTGTGTGTGTGTGTGCGTGTGTGTGTGTGTCGGCCGTGTCACGTGTGTGCGTGTGTGTGTGTGTGTGCTGCACGTGTGTGTGTGCACGTGTGTCGTATGTGTGCACGTGTGTGCAGTGTGTGTGTGTTGTGTGTGCACGTAGTGTGTGTGTGCGTGTGCGTGCAGGGTGTGTGCAGCCTGTGTGTGTGTGTGTGCAGTGAATGTGTGTGTGTGCACATGTGTGTGTGTGTGTGTGTGCACGTGTGTGTGTGTGTGTGTGTGTGTGTGTGTGTGTGTGTGCGCGCATGTGTGTGCATGTGTGTGTTTGTGTGCAAGTATGGAGATGTTGCACATGCCTGTATTGTGTCTGCTATACGTGTGATTGTGTGTGGGTGGTGTGTGTGTGTGTGTATATCAGGTGTCTTGCATGTGTAATGTGTGTGCAGTGTGTGTGTGTATGCAGTGTGTGTGTGTGCAGTGTGTGTGTGTATAGTGTGTGTGCATATGTGTGTGTGCACGTGTGTGTGTTTGCCGTGTGTGTTCATATATATCATGTAATGCTTGCAGTATATTGCCACATGTATTAGTGTGTGCACGTGTGCACGTATATATATGTGCATATATGTGCTGCAGTAGATGTGTGTGCAGTGTGTGCACAGTGTGTGTGCAGTGTGTGTGTGTGTGCAGTGTGTGTGTGCACAGTGTGTGCACGTATGTGTGTGCACATGTGTGTGTGTCTTGCAATGTGTGTGCACGTATGTGTGCACGTGTGTCTGCAGCCATGTGTGTGTGTGCATGTGTGTGCACATGTGTGTGTGTGTCATGCTCTGCATGTCATGCAGTAATAATGCATGTGCTGTGTCTGTGTCTGTGCAGTATGCAGTATGTCACATATGCATGTGTCATGTCACATGTGTCTGTGTCACGTATGTGTCTGTATGTCTATGTCACGGTAAAGTGTCCGTACATTATTAAATGCAGTAATGCGGTAGGCAATACGTGCAGCCAATGGTGGTAATAATGCGTGTGGTAGTGCGTGTCTTTGTGTCGTGTGTGCGTGTCACGTCAGTGTGCGTGTGTGATGCATTGATAATGCGTGGTGTTTGTGTGCGTGCGACAGTGTCAGTGGTGTCAGTGCAGTGTGTGTGTGTGCGTGTCAGTGCGTGTGTGTGTCACGTGTGTGCGTGTGTGTGTGGTCTGTGTGCAATGTCTGTGTGTCACGATATCATCTGTGTCTTGTGTGTCACGTGTCATGTCTGCATGCACGTGTCATGTCTGCATCCAGTGTGTGTGTCACGTGCAGTGTGTCATGTGTGTCTGCATGTGTCATGTGTGGTGCATGTATAATATGTCATCTGTGTCTGTGTCATGTCATGTGTGTGTGCAGTACGTATGTTGTGTCCCATGTCTCCCATGTCATGCATACATGTGTGTCATGCCTGGTATATGCAGCCATGCATGTGCAGCCACGTAATAGCCACAGCACTCTTGCCATGCAGCACATATACATATATGTCATGAGTGTGTGTCTTGCCTCCTGCATGTCTCGTATATGTATGTCACATGTCTCCTCAGGTATATGTATGCTTCCTGCCTCTGTATAGTATATGTACGCTATATGTATATGTGCGATATGTACATATATATATGCGATGTAATATATACTCTCTGTCTTTCTCTCATATACGCCATGCTCTTGTATATGTATATGTACATGCCCATATACATGTCATATACATATACATGTATATGTGTACATGTACATATATATATATATGTACATGTGTCATATACATATATGTCTGTCATATACATACATATATGTACATATATGTATGTATGCTCATAATGTCTGTGTGTGTTTGTCGTGTGTGTTTTTGATAAAGTAGTAATGCAGGCCATGTGTGTGTGCAGTGTGTGTGCAGTAATGCGTGTGTGTGTCGTGTGCATGTGTGTGTGTGCGTGATTAGTGTGCTGCAGTGTCGTGATGCGTGTGCGTGTGCAGTGGTCGTGCATCGTGGGTGTGTGTCGTGCACAGTGTCACAGTGTGTGTGCAGTGCAGTGGTGCGTGCAGTGTGTGCAGTGCAGTGTGTGTGCAGTGCACGTGTGTGTGCATGCCGTGTGTGCAGTGCGTGTGTGCAGTGCAGTGTGTGCAGTGCGTGTGTCGTGCGTGTTTGTTTGCGTCACGTGCGACAGTGTGTGCGTGCACGTGTGTGTGTGCGGTGTGTGTGTGTGCGTGCGTGTGTGTGTGTGTGTGTGCGTGTGTGTGTGCGTGTG
>NC_056738.1:86092532-86095032 GCF_019279795.1 Protopterus annectens | reverse complement strand
AGGAGGAAAATCCCGCATCGAAACGGTAGATTTGAGACCATTGAAATCAGGTAAGTGGTTGGAAGGAGCTGTGGAAGAAATAATAATGGGAGGAGAAGAAATAGTGGAGACAAAAGAGGAAGACTTGGGACACTGCTCTACCAAGGAGGAGAGAAACCTCTGGTTGGAAGGAGCTGTGGAAGAAATAATACAGGGGGAAGAAGAAATAGTGGAGACAAAAGCGGACGACCTGGGACAATCCTCCACCAAGGAGGAGTGGAACCTCTTGGAAGTAGAACTCACTGAAGGACAAGAGGGGCCTTCCTCATCTTCAAAAATGAAAGACAAGGGAGACTGAGTGGCTTCCAAAGCATTAGTCATGCCTGACCGGACCCATGATTTAGGGGGTTCGGTCCGCGTACCAACCCTCGAAGTAGAGATTTTAAACCCTTCTCTATTAGAAGGGAAGTGTTTATGGAACTTAAAAAATCTATGGTTCGAGGGGTAACCCCGATGACCAAAGGATGTAGAAGGATTTCTCCTTGAGTAACCTCCCCGTGAGTAAGTTTGTTGGCGACCCTTGGATTCATTCTGGGTGAAACGTTTGTTAAACACTGGAACAGTGCTGTATACATCAGGCCTTGAAGAGTAGTGATCAGAATGATTTGAAAAAGGAGGAAATACTTTAGTAGGATATGCCAAGTTGGACTTATATTGCAAAATATCCCTGTCCAATTTTTGTTTCTTCTTGGCTACGATGGTGGCAACATGTCTTGATAGTTTGGCCGAAATAGAATCATACAGCGGCTTAACAAACATAAACTGCGGATGGTGAAGGATGGAGAAGTTAAGAGACTCAATGTTTGATTTAAGCTCCATCAATTTGCTGGAATTGTCTTGTATAATGATTCTAAGAGAAGAAAGCCCAGCGTCGTTAAACAACTGGGAAAGATCCTGATGTAATTGAGAGTTTACAGTAGTTCTATTAGGAAACTTCCCAATGCGTAGGCCTTTTGGTACTATCTGTAAAGATAAACAAGCATTAAGATACAAATTGTCAAGTTCTATACTTTTGAACACCATTAACAACCTTTCTAATCGAAAAATAAACGGTTTACACTCAGAGAGCCCCCTGCCCCTACTGTTGTCAACAAAAGTGTCATGACGAAGAGGGCACGGAGAAACTTCTGAGACTAGAAAAGGATTAAACGACTCATGCTGTAGGAGAAAGGACATAATTTCATTGCTGGATGTGATATCGCCATTGAGTTGAACTGACCCTAAGTGAGGGGGTATGTTGGTTTGCATGGTCACTGTGGTGTGTGGAGTTGAGCCTGAGTGTGGTGGTATGTTAACGGGTGTGGTCCCTGTGGAATGAGGACGAGTGTTATTATGCATGATCTCTGTTGAGGACGGGGTTGAAACATGATGAAGTGGACGGATGTTATTTTGCCCGATCTCCGTAGTGAATGGGGTTGAAACATGGTAATTTGTAAATGGAGTTGAAGCTTGGGGGCGGAATGCCCCTTTTTTCAAACATGTGGAGTGGAGGTTATCCACAAAAAAGTGTGGAGAGCTGGTGGACATGCACAGTGGAGATCGGGCTTCCCTTTCAGTATGTAATGTGTGGTTATCTCCCTGAGTGTGTGAAAAATTATGTCGAGGACGAGCCCCGTACTCACTGAGGGGTGGGTTTGAAGTTGGACCTGCCCCCGACAAGATATTATTTCGAGGACGGGCCCCGTAATCACTGAGGAGTGGGTTTGAAGTTGGAACTGCCCCAACTGCACCCTTGGTGTGAAGGGCTGGGCCATCTTTAACTGAATTAAAAGAAGCAATTGAATGACAATTTTTTACCCCAGATGCAGAGGATGCAGCAGATACCCCTGTGGTGGAAGAAGATATCATAGTGGTAGAAATGGCAGTAGAACCACTCATTGGATGTGCAAGACTATTGGATATCACTGCCAGTTGTGGAATATTGACTGGACTCAGGGTATTAACACCACTTGCAGTAGTATTCTCCGTGGTTGACTTGCCCTGGTCAATTACATCAGCAATGAAAGAAGATGTCTTATGGTTAGGAAGAGTGCTGGGGACTGGCGTCCGAGGTATTTCTCTAGGAGTGGAAACCCTACTGCTCTCTAACAGACAATTGTCTCCATCCGTCGGGACAAGGCCCTGCAAGGAATCCGCATGAGAATGTTTAATCACATCTGCTATGCCCCCTGAAGTCGGAGAGACTATGTCTGACCCCATACTAGGGGAAGCGGAAACATCTGTAAGATCATAATTGACTAAGAAATCCCCTTTCGGAATGAATGTGTTGGGGTTATGCATCACAAATTTAGTGTCCCCCTGCATGCCTACATATTTGTCTATCCCACCGGGACTGATGTTCACTCCATGTGTATCATCTGTTAACTTATCATTGTCATTGTCATAAGTGATAGCTACTAAACCTTCCCCCTGTTTGTCATGTCTGGGGGGAATAACATCCTTGCTAATAGTCAGATTAATT
>NC_056738.1:85975032-86085032 GCF_019279795.1 Protopterus annectens | reverse complement strand
TTGGAGTCGAGATCTGCTCCGGCTGGAGCCGATATTATTTTGACTACATCTTCAGCACCGCTGGCTATCGGTGCCGATACTTTAACTGCCACATTGGTGTCGGCTCCGATCACCATGTGACTAAGGCTTCGGTATCAGCGCCGACTGGCTCCGATACCATTATTTCCTTGCCTGTATCTGCTCCGGCCAGAGCCGATACATCCTTGACCAAACTCGGAGCCGAGAAGTTGTCGACTCCGTCTGGAACCGAGGATTCTTCGGCTCCGATGGTTCCGTCGAGGAAGCGGTCCAGGTCTCCCTCTTTGGAGCCGATACTATTGGCTCCAGCCTCTCCTCTTCTTTCGGAGCGGAGCCATCGGAGCCGATCATCTAGGTCTTCCAGGCTCTCAGACCATGAATTAGAGTGAGTTGTAAGCAGATTGTTAAAATCACAGGCACTAGCCCAAATGCTTCATAGTCCGTCTCAACAGACGACTATTAGTCCACACCCTGTTCAAGTTCCTCCTTCGACTCACCTCTAGAGCTCGGAGCCGGAGTCTATGGGAATAGTTACTGCTATGGCGGCGGGGCAGATACCTCCCCTTTCTGCTCCTTCAGCTTCTACTCTTATCTCCTCCTCGAGACCTTCCTTGGAGGGATCCGGTGGTCGGGCTTCCCTGGTCTGCTCCGAGGGGGTGAGTGGCATCGGACCCTTGTCCGACCCTGCTCTTCCCCTCGGGGCTTCGGCCTTGATGAGCTCGGCCCCATCTGCCTCGGAGCCTTCCCTTTCAGTGGGCCCGGGAGTCCCTGTTTCTTCGGAGTGGGGGGTCTCGGATCTCCCTGGGAGGGGAGCCTTCGAGGTGATGAGGAGTGTGCTGGCCCCTGGGCTCAGTCAGCAGTCTGTCCCCTTAGCTCCTCCCTCTATGGTGGCTGTAGATGTCTGTTCCCACTCTCTTGCTCCCGGACCGAGAGATCCACCGCCTCAGGTTTCCCCACTGGGAAGAACACCCTCTTCTGAGGATTCTCCTGATCCTTCAGGAGATCCTCCGCGTAAGAGGACCTGTAAGAGGAAGCACCTAGACTCCCCTGAGTCTGCTACTTCAGATACCGACTTAGATGAGTCGGAGGGGTCCCCAAGACCCCCTCTGAGGATGTCTCTTTTTCAGACATCCTAGAACTCCTAAAACAGAAGGGAAACTGGCCCTCCATTAATCCCTCCGAGGATGACTCGGTATACCTAGAGGCGTTCGGATCTCGACCCTCCACCTCCTGGGTGTCTCCGCCTTTCGACCTCCTCATGGAGGTGATAGCTCGGAAGGCGTGGGCATCTCCTGATTCCGTAGAACCAGTTCCCAGGAGGCCTTCTAAATTTATTACAGCCCCTTCCGAGAAACAATTTCTTACAAAAGGTGTCCCTGTTGATGCCATGGTGGTGGCGGCCACCACCAAGAAGGAACTTGCAGATCCTTCCGTACCAGTCCATCCTCCTAACAAGGATTCTAGGACCATGGACAGGTATGGTAAGTGGATGTTTTCCTCAGCGACCTTTGCCATGCGTTCGCTGAATTATTTGTCACTTCACCAGACTTCAAAGGGACATCCTTAAAGAATTAGGTGAAGTAGTACAGGATCCTACAGCTGCAGGGGCTCAGGACAAGATTGCTTCTCAGCTAGGAATCCTTAACTCCATAGCCAACTCCTCCATGCGGCTGATTTCGTATGCAGCAGATGGAGCGAGTAGAGCTGCAGGGACAGGAGTGGCTCTTAGACGTCAGTCCTGGATGCGGCTCTGTAATTTTGCAGGTCCCTTTATGGCGTCCTTCACAAACTCTCAGGTGAAGGATACATTGACCAGGTGTGAGCTAGACGGCAAGACTCTTTCTGCTGTAGGAGTCTGTTTTTCCACCCCTTCTAGGCCTTACCCTAAAGGACAGAAGGGCGGAAAGATGTGGTTCCGTAAATCTCAGGGAGTCACGCCGGACACATGTGGTCAGTTTACCCCTAAGGGCAGAGGGGTAATAATAATAACAGACGCCGCCCTAGGGGCAGAGGGGGTCCGCAAAACCAGGGAAGCAGAGAGCCTCTCTCTCTGACGAGCCCTTCCAGCATCCCTGAGGTGTTGCCCGACTGTCCATCCTTGGAGGCAGTTGGGGGAAGATTATCGCTGTACCCAGAAGCCTGGCTTTCCCTTTCACAAGACAAATGGGTACAGTCGATCATATCCGAGGGTTACAAGATTCCTTTCGAGGAAAGTCCCTTCACTCACAAAAATTCCCTTCCAGATGTTCCACCCGGTCTAAGGGAAATCGCAAAATTAGAAGTATCTAAGCTTCTACACAAAAGGGCCATTCAGCCAGTTCCAACAGACCATTCAGAGCCCAGAATCTACTCAAGGTTCTTTTTGGTTCTCAAAAAGACTGGAGATTGGAGACCAATATTGGACCTCAGCAGACTCAACAAGTCTGGGAAAAAGACAAGATTTCGGATGGTCACACTTCAATCAATTTTGCCCTTCTTGGGCAAAGACAACTGGATGTGCTCAATAGATCTTCAGGATGCGTACTATCACATAAAAATCCACAGACGCTCCAGAAGGTTTCTCCGCTTTCGGCTGGGGTTCAGTCATTTTCAATTCAGAGCCCTGCCCTTTGGTCTCACTACAGCCCCCAGAGTGTTCACCAAATGCATGGCGGTGGTCACGGCTCACCTGAGACGTCACGGATTCCAGGTGTTTCCGTATCTCGATGACTGGCTCCTCTCAGCCACCACCAGGCATCAACTTCTCCAAGCCAGGGATTACACCCTAAATCTCTGCACTCAATTAGGAATTTCGATCAACTACAAAAAATCCTCCTTATTGCCCTGCCAGTCTATTACTTTTATAGGCGCAAATTTAGACACTGTTCGGATGTCAGCAAACCTCACAAGCCAGAGAATCCTAGATATCCAAAACCATGTGCGGATCATCCTTGCCAGCAAAAAAGTGCAAGCCAGACTGGTCCTAAAAGTATTGGGCCTCATGGCAGCTGCCATTACTCTTCTTCCTTTGGCCCTCTTTTACATGCGTCTCCTTCAATGGATGTTGTTCACCCAATGGTCCTACCAACAACTTCCCATGCGTCACCAAATTCTGGTGACACAAACTTGCAAAAACCACCTATCCTGGTGGATTTCTTCTCCCCAGGTTCATCAGGGCGCAGACCCTTTGTTTCCCCGGCCCCGGTAGCCACAATCACTACGGACGCCTCCCTGATCGGGTGGGGGGGTCATTATCAGGGCAGGATGGTTCATGGGACGTGGCAACCGTTCGAATACCACCTGCACATAAATGTCCTAGAGATGAGAGCAGTGCTTTTAATGTTGCAAGCCCTCAACGACTTTCTTCCCTTGGGAACAATCGCAGTTCACACGGACAACATGTCCGTAGTGTGGTACATCAACAAGCAGGGCGGAACCAAGTCCTATCCCTTGTGTCGAGAGGCTCTCAGACTTTGGCAATCGGCGATCTCCTCTCATCTGTTTCTGGTAGCAACGCATATCCCTGGGAAAATCAACATTTTAGCGGACAGATTGAGCAGAGCTTTACTCATGCCTCACGAGTGGTCTCTCAAACAATCTATAGTGGAGGAGATTTTTCAGAAGTGGGGCCGCCCATGTTGCGATCTTTTTGCTACTCCCCAAAACAGCAAATGCCCAGCCTTCTTCTCTCTCTACCCATTTCCGGGCCATCCCCCCAGAGACGCTCTTACCCAAGATTGACCCCAGGGACTTCTTTATGCCTTTCCTCCCTTTCCATTGATACCACAGGTACTCCAGAAAGCTACTGTTTTGAGAGCCAAAATGATTCTCATTGCCCTGTATTGGCCTCGACAAATTTGGTTTCCGTTCCTCCATAGTCACCTTTTAGTGCAGCCATGGCATCTGGACCCAGTGCCAGATCTTCTGATCCACCATTCGGGTCAGCTGCATCGGTCCATTCCTTCTCTCAACCTCACAGCTTGGTTGCTCCACTTCCTTCCTTAGCCAGGCTTCCTGTGATCTCTAACCCTGTTAGGGATATCATAGTGGCTTCCCTTAAATCCTCTACTAGAAGGATTTACACTAGCAAATGGAAACGCTTCTCCCTTTGGGTGAAATCAAGGAGCATAGATCCCTTTACTGCCCCTGTTCATACAGTTTTGGATTTTCTAGCGGAAATCTTTCACTCTGGTTCTTCATCTTCCACGGTCAAAGTTCAGTTGGCTCCGATCTCGAACTTTCATGTCAGGTTTGCAGATCACAACATTATGTCCCACAAGCTTTGTAGAGCTTTTCTGAAAGGAGTTTTTCTCCTCAAACCTCCTGCCAGGAGTCCTCCCCCTCAATGGGACCTAAATCTAGTGCTGACATACTTAATTCTTCCTCCCTTTGAGCCAGCTGCTTCATGCTCACTAAAGTTTCTTTCGTGGAAGACACTCTTCCTTGTCGCTATTACCTCGGCTAGGAGAGTGTCAGAACTTCATGCCCTCTCTGTTCGTCCCCCATATTTGGTCTTCCACAAGGACAGAGTATCTTTGAGAACTAATCCATCCTTTTTGCCCAAGGTTGCTTCAAAAACAAATTTAAACCAATCTATTGATCTCCCTGTATTTTTTCCTAATTACTCCAACAGATCGGAACAAAAATTACATTATCTTGATGATCACCGTCAACTAAGATATTATTTGGCAGAACAAAACAATTCAGAAAGTCTGATCAGCTCTTTCTTTCTTATGCTGAAAATAGGAAAGGTCTCCCTTTTTCCAAAGTGACCTTGTCTAGATGGCTATCTTCCACCATTTCCGAAATGTATCAACTTAGGGGCAAACAGCTGTGCTCAAAACCAAAGGCACATTCCACTAGAGGCTTAGCCACTTCTACAGCCTTTCAGGCTAGGCTACCCTTAGATACTATTTGTGCAGCAGCCACTTGGGCCACTCCTCATACCTTTGTTTCTCATTATAAATTGGATTTGGCCTCCAGGGATAGAGCCAGTTTTGGTTCCACGGTTCTCAAGAGTCTGTTCCTTTGAGCCACCCAGGGTAGAGGTGCTAGGGACGCAGTCCCATCCAGCAAGAATGAAGGCGAGATTGACAACTTAACATTTAGAAGTTATGTACCTACCATAACGTTCCATGTTAGTTGTCTTCTCTCGCCTTCTTTCTTGACCCTCCCTCCTGCCCCTTGCCTGGACAGACCTTGATCTCCCTTGGCTCTGGAAGATTTTGTTTCTTTGGGCACCAGTTAGTTCTAGTTTTAGTTATCTGGTTTCCCCTTACAGCCTTTTTAGGCTTATTGCTCTTCTTTCCTTAGTTGAAAGTTTTTATGCTAGGTAGTTTTCCCTCTAGGTACCAAACGAGATCTGGGTATTTACCGCCTTGCATCATGGGATATGGGGCTGCCTCGAGCTGGTAAAAGTGACTCTCGAGCTTAGCAAGTGCCGAGTCGGAGCCGAGGATCGGCTCCGAACCCATCCAGCAAGAAAGAAGGCGAGAGAAGACAACTAACATGGAACGTTATGGTAGGTACATAACTTCTAATTCTGTGACCTCTTACAAATAGACTCTCATGCCCCTTCAGCCATCCCACCTGTTACCAGCTTTTCAAGATGCCTGTATTGCAGCATCCAAATACCTTGATTCACAACCTCCTGCTCCCAAAAGGCCAGACAAGTTCTACAAAGTCCCTGAAGGTAGCAGTTACATGTACAGATGCTGTTTTGCAAACCCAGCTGTGATTTCTCTCTCTGGTGATAAACCCTTTAAATTACTGCTTTCCACCAACCTCCTGCCCTCAGATAAGGACAGTAAAATGGAGAGAATTGGAAAAAAGATGTACACCTCTGCTCTGGCTTTTAGGGCCTTTTAATTATCAGAGACACATGTTTAAGTATGTTCTGGCCCTGCTTTCACAAGCCTGAAATTCCTGACAGACCTCGCAGATTCTGCAGCCAAATAGCTGTTCTCTTCCCTCTTGGCAGTTTCCTCCTAGGCTAACAGACGTTCTATAAAATGTAGTTATGATACAGCTGAGGTGTCTGCCAGATCAGCAGCATCTGATTCTCTTCTCAGGAGGTACTCTTGGCTGAGATTGCAGCCTTTGCCTGAGGATTTCAAGGCAAAAACATATGGATATACCACTGGATAATACCACCCTATTTAGTGCTAATGCTGCAGCCTTGTTCAAATCCCTTCAAGAGAAAGGAAAAGAACTTCAGGAAGTGAAGCATATTTTTGTCTCCAGTGTTTCGAAGTACCATAGGAACTACCTTTCTAAGCCTAGTTTTGTAAGGAAAAAGACCTGTGCTCCTTCCCAACCATACAAGACTGGTACATGCAGGTAGACTCCTCCTAGGTCTCTGCCATCATCTGCTCAGAAAGCCCCCTTTCCAGACATGCAAGGTAGTCAGTGACTACCTGTCCACTCTCACAGAAAACCCTCTTTCCCAGCGCCTTTCTCATTTCCTTTCCAGATGGACAAGCATTACCACAGACAAATGGGTCCTTTCTATTGTCCGAAAAGGCTACTTCATTATATGGAAAACCGCACCTCCCTTCATGAGGATCACTCAACTCCCCTATATGACCAGCTTCAAGATGTTCCCTCCTTGGAAAGAGGAAAAGGGTTCTACTCCAGGATGTTTTTAGTTCCCAGAAAAGGGGGTCCTTGAAGACCAATTTTAGACTTGTCCTAGCTCAATCTCCTCCTTCAAGTCCCCACCTTCAGGATGCCCACCCTGCAAACTCTGTTTTCACTTTTGCTGTCTCAGGCTTACCTGGTTTCCGTAGACATCAAGGATGCATACCTCTGCATCCACATCCACTCTGTATTCAGGAAATTCTTACATTTTTCTGTTGCTTCCTTTCATTTTCAGTTCTTTGCTTTGCCCTTTGAAGACTCTACAGTTCCAAGGCTATTCACAAAGTGTTTGGCTCCTGCCATTCCCTTTTGCAGACTCTAGGAAATCCTCACCTACCCTTACCTGGACAACCTGCTCATTCAAGCAGAATATCCAGACATTTTGCAACAGAACCTTCGAACCACCATCTCTTTGCTCCTCAGCTTGGGATTCAGCATGAACTACAGCAAGTTTTCCCTATCTCCTTCCCATGACCAGATTTTCCTAGGTTGCAGGATAAGGACAGACCTGATGATGGCTTTCCTACCTTTGTAAAAGATTCAATCCCTGCAGACTTTATTCAAGCAGTTGCTTCTGCTGCTCTCTCCGACTGCCAGGGTGGTCCTCAGGATGCTAGGGTTCATGGCTTCAGTTATATCAGTGTTGCCCCTAGCTAGACTCCACATGCAAAAGTTCCAGTGGTACCTAAAAACACTGGTCCCAGCATGCTCATCCTCTAGAGTTTGTCCTACCACTTCTACCCTACCTAAAGAGGGAATTGCTTTGGTGGATTCAACAAATATCTCAGAATCCAGGACTTCCACTTCAGCCACCTCGTCCAATTCAATAAATCTTTGCAAATGCTTCACATCTGGAATGGAGAGTAACACTGGGCATCCTAAAGCTCCCAAGGCCTGTGGTCTCCTTCCATAAGGAAGCAACATATCATCCTCAAAGAGATTAAGGTTCTGATTCAGGCCTTTCAAGCCTTCAGGTCATGTCTTGTACCAGGTCCTTTGAAACTGTTCACAGATAACACTAAATTTCTCTCGTATGTGAACAAATGGGGGGGGGGTCTCATCTCCTATGCAGATTAGCAGTCCAAGTCTGGGAGGATCCTCTTCAAGCAAAGGTAACTTTGGCAGCAGTTTATATGCCCTCAGCTCAAAATGTTATGGCAGACGCACCGAGCAGATCCATGACACAAGCCTACAAATGGATGCTGCACAGGGATGTTTCTGGATATTCTCAAATAGTGGGGTACACCTCAAATAGATATCTTTGCTTCACCTATGAACAGACAACTTCCAAAGTTTTGTGCCAGAGTCCCACAACCTCTGGCTTGGAAGGTTGATGCCCTGTCATTCTCATGGAAGGGGATGTTTCTCTAAGCATACCCCCTTCCCCCTAATTTGGAAAATCCTATTGAAAATACAGGACGACAGCCCAAATATTTTGCTGGTGACCCTCTTTTGGCCATGACATCATTGGTTCCCCCTTCTGCATTTAGCCAAGGGCAGTCATCACAAGTTACCTCAAAGGGTGGATCTGCTCGCACAAGACAAAGGATCTCTTATTCATCCACATTTAATGACACTGAACCTGACTTTGTGGGTGATGGGTTTTTGATCCTTTTCAGACATCTTTTCTCTGAGGATGTGGTACTAGTCCTGCAGGACGTCAGGAAACCCAATACAAGAAGATCTTATTTGTCCAAGTGGAAGAGGTTCTCCATTTGGTCTCTTAAGAGAATAGATCCATCTTCAGTGGATGTTTCCATAGTCTTTTCTTATTTGTGTGAGCTGCTCAAGGCTGGACTGGCTTATTCTTCAGTTAAAGCCCATTTGTCGGTCAGTTCTGCATGTCTACCTTTATCTTCCCCCTTAGCTTCCAGACTAGAGATTAAGCTGTTCCTACAAAGCATCCTTCATATCAGACTTCCCAGGAAGACAGTTCCCCCACCCTGGGACTTAATTTTGTTGTGGAAAAACTTAGTCAGACTACCTTTGAGCCTGCAGCCTCAGCTTCCCTAAAATTTTGCACCTGGAAAACTGTTTTATTGGTAGCCATCACTTCTGCTAGGAGAGTTTCTAAACTCCAAGCTTTAATGGCTTCACAACCCTTTCTGAAAGGGTAGTGTGTCTCTTTGTACCAACTCTTCCTTCATGCAAAATGTGGTTAATGACTTGTTCCTTGACCAACTATTAATTTATCCACTTTTTTCCCTTCTCCTCAAAACTCCAGTGAAAGGGTGTGCACACCTTGGATGTACACAGACAGCATAGATTCTACTTGGATAAGACCATATCCATTAGAAAATATGAGCAACTTTCAACCCAGGGTTCTGGGAAAACCTGTTTCTAAACAGACTATTTCATCTTGGATCTCTAGGGCAATTTCTTTTTTGCTACATCTCCCAGGGGAAAACATTTTTCCTATAAGGCCCATTCCACTAGAGTGGTGACTTCCTCTTGGGCTTTCTTTAAAGGTCTGGACATTGCTTCTATCCTGGAAGCTAGCTACTTGGTTATCTGTCCATACATTTAAAAAACGCTCCAAGTTGGACACACTCCATATCCAGAGCAGAATTTATCAGGGCAACTCTGCATGGTTTCATGGAGACTTCATGTGCTCCTGCAACCCTTTCCTACTCATGAGCTATGGTATTATCCCTCATGTTATGAATACTGCAACATGAGATAGGACGTAGAATAGTTGTGTAAAATCTTACCATAACCGTAAATGTCCTTCTCTTCCATGTTGCAGGATTCTACCCCCCTCCTTCCGCCTTAGTTCATTTTCTTCTTTGGATATTTTCTGGCTGCCTCATCCTTGGACTGGTGTTCTGACTGGGGCATTAAGTTCTGAGGGTGGTACATGCAGACGTTACTTTTATGGCTGACTTCTGCTTCTGTTTGCAACATCGCACGTACCTAGCAATAGCTTAAGTCTTTGGTATACTGGCCAGACGTTCAGGTCACAAGGCAGGGAATCCCTCGTACAACATTTCTTCACATCCGAAGAAACATTGTATATCAAAAGTACTTATCCATTCTGCTGTTATCTTTTATAGTTTTTTTTTGAAGTTTTTATTGGAATGCCTCGGTGGTACGGCGGTAGTGTTATCTCACAGCAAGAGGTTCTCCCGTTCGATTCTCGGCCTGGCTTGGGAGTGCCTTCTGTGTGGAGTCTGCATGTCCTCCCTGCGGTTTGGTAGCGTTCAAAAGACATACGTGCGTAAATGGGCGTGCCTTCGTTGAAGGTTGAGCGTCGAGCTGGCACATAGGCATTTCGTAAAAATCTGCCAATCATTAGTGGACCAGAGTTCTGCTGTGGCGACCCCTTACCGGGAAAAGCCGACAGACAAACTTTGAAGTTTTTATTGGAAGTTTTTTTATTAAATTTATTGAAATTTATGCTCCTGATAGTGTTGGTTTTTACTTGATCTGTTTTACTTGCCATTTCTAAGGATGTTGTGTTTCTTTTGTTTTCTTTGCAATATTGAGTAATAAATTTACAAGTTTAATCCATGATTTCCACTTTCATGTAATTATTTTATTTATTTATTTATTTTTTTGTTGCTGGTATTAATAAACTTAGTAAGGCTTTACCATGTTTTGGCAATTGTAAACCAAACCCCAACTTTGTATAATTTACTTGGTTAATATAATCTGTTCTTCCATTAACTGTCAGGAATTTCTTTAGGGAGTCCTAAAACTCCACTAATTCCCAATATTACCAAAGGTATGTTCTTAATTTCCTCTCATTTCATTTATATCTTCAGCAACAGCTCTTTGAGGAAAAGTTCTCAGAAGTCGTCTTGAACTACAGAAGTAACTTTGTAAACATTTCACACTAGTATTCTCAATCTTTTGAACTGTGCAGCATAGTTAAAGGATTTTTTAATTACTTCCCATTGTTTTGCAAATTGTAATTCTAGTCTTCTCTGATTGATTCTTACAGATACGTTGTATATTATAATTCTTACTAATTATCCATTTCATAATGGCATCTTCTGTTCTTTGTTCCATTAAAAACCCTTCTAGAGTTGGTCTTTCTTTCACTACTCCTCTGTTCTCTCTCTGCCTATATTCTGCCAACGCTATTTGATTTGGGCAGTAATCTCTAAAGTGCAGATTAAACAGCTGCTTAGCTTCTTCCCACTGTCACTTTTCCTTCCATTTTATTTGCTTCCAGTAACCACAGTCCCTTTATTGGTTGCATCCATTTACTGTCTGCTGTCTCTTGATTGTTTTCTAAACCCCTAATTGTATATATTCCTTTTGGCAAAATCTCTGCTAGCTTAGTTTTTATAATGGAGTCTGCCACTTTATAAATGTAATATTTTGCATAATTATTTGTATTCTTCCTAAGGTCTTCTCTCCAGAACTCTAACCTCTTGCATCCCTTGTACTTCTATCATTTTCCACTTTGTCAGGGAGTCGTAAATCTTCCTGTTCATCAGGATAAATACTTATCCGATTTTACTCTTGCCAACTTTTCAAATTCCTTATACCGTTTAATTGTTATAGAGCTTTTCCACTGGTGGGTAAAAATGTCTGGACTCTGTACAAAAATTGATGATTTGAGCACTGTGCTGTGTAGCAGCAAGCAGAATTGTTCTCAAGCAGGATGCGACAGCATCTTAAGAATCGCTAATAGTAACAAGACTTGTCTGCTTTTGCATACACGCACAGGGCAAGAGTTAGTTTATCTGTGAGACTTGGTTGTTGTTTAGGAATGGTTTCCTTTCTCCTTTATGATCACCATTAAGTGCAATTTTATTTCTGATGCATGAGTCTTTATTTCTTTCATGACCAATAAAGTCTCATTCCCCCTCTATTGATAGTTACTCTCTAATATCTCTCATCCATTAAACTCTCTCCTTAGCTAATGACTTTTTTTTCCAGTTATGTGACTGTGTTACATTATCCAGTCAGTTTTTTCTACATCAGATGACAGGTTAATGTCCTGAAATATTTTTCAGCTTGCTTCTAAGCAGAGCTATAGTGTCGCATGACCAGCACTGCTTGTTCTACCTGTCAGTATGCTTAAGGGAAAACTTCACATTGCAAGTCAGACGTGTTTGTTTCTTGTCTCTTCTTTTCCTGAGCCATTTCAGTCCATTGCAAATTACTCTTAAAGTAGCTGACATGGATCCTGACATTATAACATGATTTTGTTTGTGTTTTCTTGTCTTTTTCCCAGAATCCTTTCAGGTTCCCTTTTAGCCATGCTGGACATAAGGAAGAAATTGTTTTCCTATCCTATCGAGGTACAGTGGTAGCAGTGAATCACTGGCATTTTACACACCTGTCATAAGGTGTGTTTGCATTTTATTCATGAATAACTATTGTATATATTTTGCTCAGTGCCTTGTATAAATCATTTGGAGCAATTTCACAACTCTAGCCAAAGAAAGTAGCTGAATTCCAGGCTTTTGTAAGGATTATTTTGTAGTCTTAAGCTATGAGTAATGACAGACTCTTCACATTCTTCCTGAGTTGTCAAAGCTATTGCTACAGTCCGAGCTGTTAATCAAAGAATTTGTTCTGCTTGTCACTAATGTCTGCACCAGTAGGGTGTGTTTTTGTTGTGGTTGTTGGTATCCTGAATGTTGGAGAAATGTGCTAATGTGCTTTCTATTTTTGTATTTCTGTATTGTACAAGCTTACAAGCACTGTATAGAAAAGTACAGCTATCTGTTTGACTTTGAAACTTTTTTTTTTAAACTGAGGCAAAAATACCTTCATACATTTTCCCACTTCTTTGTATTGCTACCCCGTGATTTGCTTTATCAAAGCATACTAACACCATCAGTCATAATCTGTGGCATAACGTAAGTAGCTCTGCATTTGGCTAACACTATTTTCTATAAAACTTTTGCAGTTACAGAAAAATACCACTTACAAGTGGATCACTACATACAAATATGTATTCGACTATTATGGTTGCCGTCTTTTTATCAGTTCTGTCTGCACTGGTTTCATTTGTACTAATGTGAATGAAAGACTAGTGCAGGCATCTTTGTAGATAAAACAAGTGTATCTGAATTGGTAAACCACAGGCTCTTACTCCAAACAGTGCAGAAACTCATTTTTGGTGAAAACACCTTACTCTGATTAAAAAATTACTTGCAAGATAGACCTTGTCAACTTAGTGTCTTAAAATAAGAGTCTTGAACACAGGAGTAATTCTTCTTTTTTCTAAATATAACACGACTTGCCCAATCAGAAAATGTTTGTTTATGCAAATGATGATCTCCTCCTAGAATTGCACAAAGCCCAACAAATCAATGCAAAAAAATTAAAAAAAAAAAAAAAAAAAAAAACTCCATCTAGGTCTAACTGGCTTAACAGTAATTAACTGCAAATTAGCAGCTCCAAAACTGTAATGATCTTCTCATCGTCAAAGAAATGTATTACACTTTTTCCAATAGTTTTAAAAGACCAGCAGCAGAATAATACACCAATGGTTACTGAACAAAAATATGTTGGTGTAACCTTTAACCAATCATTAAACTTTAACGTACGTAGACAAAATCTCCAGGAATGTAATATCAGAATTAAAACCATATTGTAGGCTTTCACACTTGATTCCCCCCACTAGTATGTATGGCACTAGCTAAAAAAATGTCCTGAACCCAAAATTGTTTGCTCTTCCCCTTATTGTCCTTTACCCAGGAAAAAAAAACTACAATTTGCAGGAGGTAAAATAGTAAGGTTTGCCCTTCTTCCTGACAGGAACATTCAGCAAAGCATTTTACATGATTAGACTCGCTGTCTGCCAGTTACTTAAAGTAGCTTATCTAAGGAATACACTGTAAAATCCTTACACAAGGGTATTACCCTCCCCTTAAAAGATTACTCCAAATCAGAGAGCAAAGCTGCTCCCTTGCCAGTCAAAAAAGCACCATGATGCTGATCAGACCCAAATTCAAAGTGGCTGTTGGAGCAAAAAGCCCTATCAAGAACTGGATCAGGTATTTGGAAACAGCTATCAACAGAAATTAAAAAAAAAAAATGAACCACTTCAGACCTTCGTAAAAATTTTAGACTTCACTTACATAGTGAATCAAAATGCAGCTGTTTTCATGACTGTGAATAATTTTTGTCAGTGCTTTAGACTTGTATCATTGCATTAAACTTAATGCACTTTATGCAGTTTGTAGTTTGTACAGTATTTATTTATGTTAAGTGATACTTTGTATACCAAGATGTCCTTCCACTATACTATTGCAGTAGGGATCCCCTGCCAAGAGCGGCCCGATATCCAGCCAGTATACCAAAGCCTTTAGGTTGCGTTAAGGGCCACCGTACGTCACACGTATGCTCCTTGCATAGCATAGGATATAAAGGTGACATCCAGCCATACCATCCTGAGAACTCCTTTCCCACCAGTCCGAACTCCCATCTCTTGATCATCAGTCTGAATGCCCGTTCCGTTACTGGTTCACCAAGCTGTTCAGATAAGTGCCCCATTGCGGTTTATTATTTTATCATCTTTTTATATTGTATTGTTTATGGGGTTTCATGTCATCCAAGAAGGGTAAATGCCAGTGTGGGAGACAGAATCCCAGTAAAGACGGTCACAAGGAGTGCTTGTTCTACCTTGGTGCTTCCCACAACCGTACACCCTGTTCAGTCGGTCAGCTTTTGTTCCCAAAACCCTCCTTAGTAGGCTTTCTTCTTTGGCTTTGTATCTGGAGAATTAGCATCTTAAACTGTTAGCTAAAAATGCAATGGAAGGAACTTTCCGCTCCGAGGGGCAGTTGTCCATGAAGCAGGCCAAGAAGTCTAACCAGGATTCTTCAACCTTTGCCAGATATTTCTCCCAAGGTGAGTGAAAGCCTGGAGGTTTGCCTGACTCCATTGGTCGATTCTTAGGCCATGACAGGTTTAGAGGCTGGTGGGGATAGTTTTAAATGGTGCCTGAGGACTGTAAATTTCTTTGTGCCCTTCTGCTGACCTTTCATTGATGTCTGTGGCTTTTGACAAGCCATCTCAATTGCTTCCTTCTCCAAAGTTATGTTCTGACAAGGATAGCAGAACTATGGAAAAGTTGAGGGGAAAAGCTTTACGCCTGTGCAACTTTAGCTTTTAGAGCTGTCAGGCCCATATGTCCAGGTACATGTTGGCTCTTCTTTACCAGGCCTGTCAGGTAATTTCTGATCTTCCAGACTTTGAAGGGAAGACTTCTGTCCTTCCTTGTTAGGTCCTTCCTCCCAGGTGGCTCGTCATTCCATCAGTGTAGTTGTGATGCAGCAGATCATTCCTGCAGGGCTGCTGCCTTTGGGTCTATGATGAGATACTCTTGGCTTTGGCTTCAACCTTTGCCTGATGATATTAAGGCTAAGTTGGTGGATGTTCCTCTGAATAATAAACACTAGTTTGGTGAAGCTGCTGCTGATTTATGTCCCTTCATTATAAGGGCAAGGCTTTACAGGAACTTAAACATGTTTTTGGTTCTCTTGTAGCTAAGTTTGAGAAATTACCCCAATAACCCAGTCTTCCTTTGTAGGCAATATCACCCTCCCTCAAGAGCAAGAAAGGTGGGCTCTTCCTGCTCAAGCTATTCAGACTTTTGTGCCTCAGAAGTCTCCTTTACCTGATAAACCAGGTGCTGTCTGACTATCCGGTTCTTCCCACCCGCATTCCTCTTTGCCTTTCTCTCTCTCTCCCTGTTTGGTTAAAGATTACTCAGGACTCCAGGGTTCCGTCCATTATCTGCCAAGGGTATTTCATGGTCTGGAAATCTCTTCCCCTTTTATGGTAATCCCCCCCCCAGGAATGGCTGACCTCCTTTTCAGGGGTACTTTGGGATCTCTTGACTCTGTACTATTCAAGAAGTTCCAATTTCCCAAAGGGGAGGGGGCCTTTACTCCAGAACCTTCCTAGTATCCAGGAAAGAGAGTACTTGGAGACCCATTTTTGACCTCTCTCATCTAAATACATTTCTCAAGGTTCTCCTCTTTTCGAATGTTGTCTCTTCAAACTTTGCTTTCTCAGGCTCATAGTGTCTTGATCCTCAAGGCTGCTTGTTTCCATATCCCAATTCACCCCCTTTTCAGGAAGGTTTTATGTTTCTCTGTTGCTTCCTGGCATTTTTCAGTTCTCTGCTTTGCCCTTTGGCCTTTCTACTGCCCCAAGGGTATTCACCAAAAGCCTAGCTCCTGTGATTGATTTTTGCAGGCTGAGGAGTATCCAAGTCTTTCCCCTACTTGGAAAACCTTCTGTTTCAGGCATCCTCTCCAGAGATTTTGTTGCAAAATCTTCATTTTGTAGTCTCCATTCTGGAGAACTTGAGATTCATTATAAATCTGAAAAAGTCCTTTCTGACTCCTTCTCAGGATCATGTCTTTCTGGGTTGCAGGATCCAGACTGTTCTTGTGCTTGTATCCCTGCTTCCTCCCAGGGTCCTAACTCTCATTTCCTTTTTTCAGTCCATTTTTTACTCTGATGTCAGTAACAGCAAGGGAATTTCTGAGAGCTTGGGGTTTTTTGGCTTCCACTATGCCTATACTCCCTTTTATCAAACTCCACATGAGAAAACTTCAGTGGTTTATAAAGTCAGTTTGGCTTAAGTATTCTCACCCCCTCAATTTTTTTAGTTCCTCTTCTCAAGCAGGAACTTTGGTGGTGTATTCAGCAGCCTCTATTCAGGGCTCCCTTTTCTTCCACCTCTTCCCTCTTGGGAGCTGTTCTCGGACACCTCAGACATGGGATGGGGAACAACTACCTAAAGCTGCAGGAAGTCTGGTCACCTCTTCAATAGAAAGACCACATCAGTTTCAAGGAGATGAGCTCTTCTGCTTGCTCTTCAGGTCTTTCATCCTGTTTTCTCCCCCGGACCTGTTAAGGTGTTTACAGACAATACCACAGTGATTTGGTATGTCACCAAACAGGAGGGGGCCAAAATCCTATCTTTGCCATTTGGCACTTCTAGTGTGGGATCTAGCTATCCAGTTCTAAGTGACTCTTCAAACATTGTGCATTCTTTCTGGTCAAAACATTGTGGCAGACTGAGCAGGTCCATAATTCAGTCCTACGAATGGCTGTTTCACAGTGATGTATATCTGGACATTATCTGCCAGTGGAGTACTCCTCAAATGGATCTTTTTGTCTTCCCTCTGAACAGACAACGTCCTTTCTTTTTTTGCCAGATTCCCAGATCCTCTGGTTTGGATGGTGGACACCTTGTCTTTTTCTTGGAAGAGGATGTCTCTTTTTTGCTTTTCCTCCCCTTACCCTTATTCCAAAACCCCTGTGCAGAATTAAACAGGATACTCCCAAAATCTTGTTGGTGGCTCTTTTGGCTGAGACAGCTTTGGTTCCCGCTTCTGCATTTAGCCAAGGGCATTCATCGCAAGTTACTTCACAGGGTTGATCTACTCACAGGACAAAAGGGATCTGTGATCCATCCCCACCTGTCCACTCTTCAGCTGACATTGTGGGTGATATGATTTTTATTTCCACAGACACTTTTTTTTTTTCTGAAGATGTCCTGGAGACCACGAAACTCAGTACTATGAAAACCTACTTATCCAAATGAGAGGTAATTTTTGTTTGGTGTTTTTCTTGTAACCTGGATCCACTTTCTGTGGATGTTCCTTTAGTTCTCGCTTATCTGTGTGAATTGCCCAATGCTGGGTTGGCTTAGTCTTCTGTCAAGGCTCACTTATTAGGTATTTCCGCTTCTGTGCCTCAATTACCTCCTTTAGCTTATAGATTTGAAGCTAAACAGTTCCTTAAAGATGTCCATTCATCTTAGGCCTCCTAGGAAGCCTTTTCCTCCTCCCCGGGATCTAAATTTTGTTTTAGAAAAATTGACCCAGGCTCCTTTTGAGGCTGCAGCCTCAGCTTTCTTGCAACATTGCTCTTGGAAGACTACTTTGTTACCCCTTACTTCTGCCAGACTGGTGTCTGTGGTTCAAGCCCCTTATGGCTCATCCTCCTTTTTTGGTGCTTCATAAGGACAGGGTGTCGCTTTGTGCTAATCCTTTTTTTTTTTTTGTGCCCGAGGTGGTGAACGAGTTGTCTCTTAATCCAGCTAATCATTTGCCTGCTTTTTGCCCTTCTCTGCAGTCTGCCAGTGAGAGAAGGTACTGCACATGTTGGATGTGCATAGACAACTCAGATTTTATTTGGATAAGACTTTTTATAAATCTGATCAGCTCTTTGTTTAACTTTCATCCTAGGTACTTAAGATTGGCTGTGTCAAAGCCAACTATTTCTTCTTGGATTTCTAAAGTCATTTCTTTTTGTTACTCCTTTCATCACAAGAGTTTTACTTTTTCCTGCTAAGACTCATTCTACTAGAGCTGTGGCTTCTTCTGGCGCTTTTTTCAAGGGTGTGGATACTAACTGTATTTTTGAGACAGCTACATGGACTTCTGTGCATACATTTACCAAGCACTACAAGTAGGCTGGAATCTCCAGAGTTGGAGCTGGTTTTGCTAGGACCATCCATCATGGCTTTGTAGAGAGCTCTGCTGGCCCTTCCTCCTCCCTCTATGCTACCTGAGCTTTAGCACTCTCCCTAGTGTAATGAGTACTATAACAGTGAAGAGAAGGACATAGTACAGTTGTATAACATCTTACCGTAATGGTAGCTGTCATCCTCTTCACTGTTGTAATATTCACTCCCTTCTTCCACCCCCCTCCCCCGGTCCTTTTTTTTATTTTTTTTTTTACTGGGTATACTGATTACCTTTCTTTTCCTTGGAGTGGCATTCCTTCTGGGTCTCTCAGTTCTGAGAAGGATGCGTCAGGGCGTCATCTTTATGCCCTACTCAAAGGAGCATATGTGTGATGTATGGCGTACCTTAAAGCAACCTAAAGACTATGGTGCACTGGCAGGACATCGGGCCACCCTTAGCAGGGGATCCCTAGTGTAATGAATACTGCAACAGTGAAAAGGACATCTACCATTTTGATAAGATTTTACAGAGCTGTACTTTGTTATGGTGATCTTATCTGCAGTGTGTATTTGAATCTGGGTCATGGCTGAAAAGAGTCAGAGACCAGCTCATTGAAATCTAAATAAAATATCAGTGGTCAAATGTTATCTAGTAGTGGAAGCAGAATTATGTCTGCATTAATTCTTGAAGAAATCTGTTTTGACACTTCTGCCTAAGAAATGCCCTCTAACAAAAATATTTTCACTCCCTGTATGTTATTGGCCCTGGCCATTAATTTCCATGTTTTTATTTATTTTTTACTTAGACTCTTCCCACATAAAGATCTTGCTGTGGCAGGTAAATTTAATCCACGCCCCTTATTTCATCTTTTTATGACCCCATAAATGTTACTATTGTTAAACTAGTTCATGTGTAGGCACCACTGTAGCCTTTGTTTTTGCTTCATTTATTAACATTTGTTTACTGGGATTGTCCACGTAGGCATAAATCGCCCCTTTTCATCAGAGGCCCTTGGAGAAAATCTCTAAGCGCAACAAGTGTGCGGAAAGCTCAAAAAGCAGGTAAACTGCTTGAAGTAGCTGTAATTTGTCTTAACAAAATTAATGTATTCTGAAAATTCTTGGAACTTTCAAAATATTCCACAGTACCCTAGTACGTATATTTTGGGATTTGTCGAGTATAGAGTAGTATCTGCAGACAGAGCAAATTTTTCTTGACTACCTCACTAGTTAAGTCCCTGAATTTATGAATCCATTCTTTGCAGCTAAAAGCTCCAAATTTATGTAGCAAATAGGAGAGGGGAGAGATGACATCCCTACCTTCTCTAGCTATTTAAAGTTGTCATAAATGACACCTTCCACATTTGTTTTTGTGTGATCCATCATATATTTTCCTCAACTTTGTTATATTGTTTGGGAATGTAAATGCTAAGATGAATTCCCATCAAATCCTGATAACCCTGATTTATTAACCTGAAATTGCATTTGTGGTTCCCAGACCATTTTTTTTTTTTAGCTTTTAGTTATTAGGCTTGTGAAGCTCTGATTCATCGCGATTGTCAGCAGTATTGGTTGAGATGCAAAGTGAGTAAAGTGGGGAGATGTTTTTAATTGTTTTTACAGAATTTGTGTTTGCAGTGTAGGACATGTGTTTCTAAGTTTCAGCCAGTGTGTAAAACATCGAGTTGGGCACCTGCCTGTGTCACTGATGATGGATGTGCTTTGTGTATGCTTTTATGTTGGTTCAGGGAAGGTGCAGATGAATAAAGGGATTGAAGTGGTACTTTGTGGTGGAATATTGTGGTGCGCTTCCCCTTGTCATCACTGAGATCTTAATGTATAAATATGTGACACAGGCATGTTGATTTAAAAGGTAGACTGGTATATACTGCCAGCCTGAACACTGTCTGTTAAACTACTTTGTTGCTTGTGTATACAGGTAAGTGAAAATAAAAACCTGACTATGGAGGAAAAACATGCAGATGGTAGCAAGACGTTGTCAGCGGTTTCTTCTCAGTCTGCTTGCTTGAAGATAAACTGAACCAGAACATCCTTTACTTGTGGCCTTGTCTGTTCATTTCTTTTCTGTTCTAAACAACACACATTGTCATTTTTCTTGTACAGCGCTCAGTGAAACTAAAATGCCAGAAATTGTCTTGTGATTTCCCTCTGAGCCATTTCATAAAACTTGTGCTTCTACTTTGTATCTAATCATGTTGTGCAGCCAGTAACTTTTTACACCATTTAGGTAATGGGTACAAGTTTGTAATTTGTCTCTGTAGCAACTTGCCTTACTCCCTGAGGTGCTTTGCTGCCTTAATGCACCCCCCCCCACCCCACCCATGTGAAGACTATTGGATATTTTTCAGGTGCCCTTCTTGTATATATTGAGAGATACTTTTATATTGCTGTTTCTCTTTCTATTAATATTGTACATTCATGTTTTTGTCTGTACATATATTTGTCTGCAATATGTACACACATTTATCTATACCATTATGACTATTTGTGATGATCTTCATGTTTCACTGTTGCAGTCATTACATTTGGGGTAATCTGCTGGCAGGTTGCCCTCAGTCGGCCTGAATTCTAAAGTCTTGGGTCCTGCTTCGGTTACGGTCTCCTCTTCATGACATCAAGTCGTCATGGGTATAAAACAAGCAGCCAACGCCATTTTCTTTAGTCTTTCTTGCCACACGGTGCCCGAAGCAGAAGCATTTTGCAAGTGCCGGTCAGCCGACTCCTGAAATATTGAGTTTGAGTTTCAGAACCGAAGTCTTCACTAAAGCTAAGTACCCCATTGGGGAAACTTTTTTCTTGCTCCATACTGATGTCAGAAAAAGTTAATAATTGTATTACTTGTGGGAAGCAAATACCTCATAAGGATTTCCATTTATACTGTATTCCTTGCCTAGGCCCTGATCACAACGTGCCTGGCTGTCGGTTTTGTGCTAGATTTAACGAATGCACTGTTAAGTGTCTGTATATTTTTGCCTCAAAGTATTTTGGAAACAGATTTAACTACCCAGAAATGTCGTCGGATAGCAGTCCGACTACCAAAGTACATAAAAAATCACAAAGAAAAGGACAGAGGCAGACAGTCGACGTCCAAAACCGATGCCGAAGCTTCTCCTAAGCCAGTCGCCGGTTCACCGGTACTCACTGAGGCGCTTTCGCAGCCCCTGATACCTGCTACTTTTGAGTCGCAGGCCCCTACCGAGACCCATGTGAAGTCCAGCATGGGGCGAGATACTCAAAGTATTGGACCCACGGTTCTATCTCCCTCGGATGGGTCCGGAGCCACTGAGCAGGCAACAGCTTCTGAGGCTGTATTCAGGCCTCAACATTTTTATATCAAACTGACGACAGCTGCAAAACCAAAGACAAAAGCAACTTCTAAAGCTAAAAAAAGACACATGAGCCAAGTGCACAGGCTGCTATGCCTGAAAAACAGATGATCAAAATGGCTGAAGACCTTATTACCTTGATCAGGGGTTCCCATCCCCCTCCTGATAAGAGGCCTAGGCAAGACACTGATTATGAATCTTCAGATCAGGTTTCCATTTCTTCTGATTCCTCCTCTGATCAGGAAATATATCTGTACCTCCCTATGAGGATTCTGATGCAGAGGAGTCTATCCCATCTGCATCTCCTCCTGAGGATTATTAATTTGGAGAAATCTTGCAATCTTTGAGGGAGCATTTTCACTGGGAGAGTCTAGATTTCTCAATCAAAAAAGAGGCTCAGGGGTTTCCTTCTCCCTCAGCACAGACCTTTAGCCATACCCCTTGTTTTAGACATTGTTGGTGATGTGTTTTTAGAGTCAAGCTTGACCCCAGACTCCTTACCTCCGGCTCCCAGCAAGCCTGACAGATATTACAGGGTCCCTGACTCTCAGAAATTTTTATTTAGAATCTCTGCTGCTGATCCTGAAACTATTTCACAGGGTCCAAAGGGAGTTAAGGCCTCAACAGCAAACAATCCTGCCCCCTCTGACAGAGATTCAAGGGAACTGGATAGATGGGGAAAGAAGGTTTATACATCTGCAACCTTGGCTATTAGGGACTAAACTGCCAGTTTCATATGCTCAAGTATCAACAACATGTTATGGGATTGCTGAAACAGAAAATGTTGATTTCTGAATGTGCAGAAAATAAAGAATTACAGGAATTATTGCATGCAGCTGAACAAGTTGGAAAGCATACTTTGCAATGTGGTTTTCATTCCTTAGAGGCCTCCTGCAGGGCTGCAGTTACTGGATCTGTGATTAGGCGGCATGCCTGGCTAAAAGAGCAAAATTTGCCTGATCATGTTAAAGCTAAATTACTGGCTGCACCTTTACAACATGATACTGTGTTTGGTATTAAGGCAGAAGAGGTTTTAAAGAAAATGGAAGACAAGGCTAAGTCTATGCTAACTGTAAAAGACTTCTTACAAGTGCAGCCACCAAGATTCAGTAGACACTGGCCTACAAAAAAATTGGTCCTTTCCTGTGTTAGAGCTCAAAGGGGCAAATCCAGGCACCCAAAGGGTTCCAGATACCAGGCACAAGATTCTTACAGGCCAACACAATGGGGTGCTTCTACCTCCAAATCTGGAGGAGATAAAGCGCAAACCTACAGAAAACAGTCTCAATGACTTCCCTTTGCCTTCACCAAGCACTTACCTTTTGGCAGCACCCTTAGGGGGAAAATTAGCACTTTTTGCTCAAAATTGGCAGTTAATCCAGGCCAAGTGGGTACTAAACATAGTATCACAGGGATACAGATTCCATTTCCATACTCTGCCAATGGCAAATGGTTGGCTGGATTTGCCAAAAAAATCAATGGGCAGAGGTACAGAAATGGGTTACGTCCGTCATGGATATGGGGGCCATTCAGCCAGTACCAGAACAGGAAAAAGGATAAGGTTTTTACTCTACTGTTCCTGGTACTCAGAAAGGACAAGGCCTGGCGGCCAATACTGGATTTATCAATTTTGAACACATACCTGGACATTCCAAAATTCATAATGCCGACTTTGCAGCAGCTTCTGCCCATGTTGGGCAAGAATGCTTGGCTGGTGACATTAGACCTAAAAGAGGCATACCTGCATGTCCCAATAAAGGAATCGTGCAGAAGATACCTCAGATTCAAGGCTGGCTTAATGCATTACCAATTCTCTGCACTGCCCTTTGGCTTATCTACTGCGCCCAGGGTCTTTACAAAGTGCCTGGCACCAGTAATTGCCTTTTGCAGACAAAAAAGTATACAAATATATCCTTACTTGGATGACTGTCTCATTCAAGCAGAGAAAAAGGATATTCTTCAACACCTGGTGTTTGTGAAAAGGCTTCTAATATGCCTAGGGTACACAGTAAACAAAAATAAATCACAACTGGTACCCTCTCAAAAGATAGCATTCCTGAGTGCAAGCTTGAATACAACTGCCCAGATGGCTTACCTCATGCCAGACAAACAAAGGTAACTGACTACTTACTTCAAACTGATGGCAACAAAAACCCAGTTATCTGCAAGACAAACTCTTCAGGATTTGGGCTTCTTGGAATCCTGCATCTTACTGATTCCATATGCAAGACTGCATATGTGGAAACTTCAATGGTACCTAAAAAGCTTATGGAGTCAACATTGTCACAGTCTAGAAACAATGAATCTGAAGTAGAAGATTCATTTGTCTGCAACCTGTGGGTTATGGATCCGATATCGGATCCGAACCGGCATGGTTTACCAGCTATGGATCCGAGCTCTCAGCTCCTCCCCTCACCCATAATGCCCTGCTCTCCCTACATGACCTCAGATCTAGTTTGCCGCGCTGGTGACCAGATTGGTGTTCTCGAGCTCTTCAGCTAAGTGGTTATCTAAAGTGTTTTCAGTGTTAAAAAATTAATTGTTTTTGAAAGTTTGTGTGAAAGTTTAGGCTCCCTTGTTGATAGTTAAACTTGTTTAGTTATTTTACTAATTTTTACTTAGTTTCCCTCCCCTCGCTGGTAGCGTAGTGTGTGTTTGGGCCTGTTGTGTGTTTAATTTACTTTTGCTTTTTACCTTTAGTTTAAGTAAATTTTAAGCTCTTAGGATGTCAGAGCAACCTAAGGCTGTTTTTTCTAAGTGCTCCGAGTGTGGCCATAAGCTTTCCCCTGCTGATGGCCACACTCGTGCTTCGATGCCTTGGGGTTGAACACCTCACTTCTGGATGTTCCATTTGTGCAGGGTTCAACCCCAGGGCATTGAAGGAGCGGAGGTCTAAGCTGGTCCTGGCGGGACTTTTGCCCCCGGACTCGGCTCCGGCCTCCGCTCCTTCGGGGAACTGTCACGGTTACCGCCTCTCCGGCTCCAGCTCCTCCTCCTGGGACTCCTCCCTGTAGTGGTGCGGAGGAGAGGGAAGCTAGAAAGAAGGACCGGAGGGAGAAGCATCATAAGCGGCGGGCCGAGACCTCCGTTCGACCCGCCTGCCAAGCGGCTTCTCCTCCGGCCTCCTTGTCTGCTGGTTCTCCCTCCTCGACTCCGGTCACCCGTGTGCTTTTCACCGGGACCTGAGGAGGAGGAGACCGATCTCCGTCGAGGCTATCCAGGAGGCACTCAAGGCCTACCTCGGTAGCCTCGTCGAGATCGACCTATAGCTTATCAGACGCTGATCTGGACCGGATGATGAGAAGGTTCATCCAGGCCCAGATGCAGATGGGAGTGCTCTTGCCTCCCCCCCCTCTGGGGGGGAGCTCGACCCCTTTCTTTAAACTTATTGCTCCTTCTCCGACCCGTTACCCGGGTTCGGAGCAGTTGGAGCCGAGCAGCTTCGGAGCCGGGGGTGGGTCGGCGCCGACAGTACTCGGTACTTCGGATCCGACCCTGCCCTCGAGTGCTTCGGATCCGACCTCTCGGAGCCTGGATCCGAGCTTCGGATCCGGGGGGATCAGTGCTCCTTCGGCGCCGTCTGTGTCGGAGCGCACTGTCCCCTCGGATCCGAGCTCTTCGGCGCCGGCTCCGAGCCACTCCTGGGATCCGAGGGGGAGCAGATTGTCGGATCCTTTGGTCGAGGTCGGCTCCCCTTCGGCTTTTGATGTAGTGGAGAGGGGCCCCGTTGAGGGTATCCGGACCCCCGGCACTTGCTTCGGCTCCGTCCCGCGCTCCATCTGCACTGGGTCGGGCTTCCACCATCCGGCCCTTGGGACAGCCCGCTCCTATGCCCCAGGTTGTTCCTTTGGAATATGTCACTGTTTGCGAGGAGTCCTCTGACAGCCCCCCGGAGGATGCCCCCCGCAAACATACGTGCAAAAGGAGGCACATAGACTCCCCCGAGTCTCTCACAGAAGACACGGACTTGGAGGAAGGGGAAGGCTCCCCAAGATCACCCCCTGAGGATGTCTCATTTGGAGACATCATGGAAATGCTCCGCATAAGGGGGGGGTGGTCTGCCCCCAAGTCTTCCTCGGACGAGTCCGTGTTCTTGGAGGCATTTGAAGCGGGCCCGTCTACCTCTTGGGTGTCCCCTCCTGCCGACCCCCTGGTGGAACTCATTACCACCAGGGCGTGGAAGGAACCGGACACCATGGAGCCAATCCCGAAAAGGCCCGACCGTATTCTCAGTCCCCCGGCTGACCGTGCCCATTGGAGTAAGGGGCCTTCGGTAGATGCCATGTTGACGGCGGCTGCCACCAAGAGGGAACTTGCTCAGGAGAGTCCCTCAGTCCATCCCCCGAGCAAGGAGTCTCGGATGATGGACCGCTTGGGGAAGCGGATGTTTAGTTCGGCGACCTTTTTCAGTAAGAGCGCTGAACTACCTGGCACATGTGATTAGGATGCAGCGCGATCTTATTAAAGAATACGCTGCATCCCCCCCAGAGTCCATGTCGGAGGACGACAAAGCATTGCACTCCACCCGCATGGCCACTCTTAGGTCCGTCACTAATACCTCTATGCGGTTACTGTCCCACGCTACGGAAGGTGCCGCTAGAGCCGCAGGGGCAGGCCTAGTTACTAGACGTCAGGCCTGGCTCCGTCATTGCGATTTCACGGAGCCTTTCAAGGCGTCATTTGCGAAAGCCCCCTTCGATGGTTCTGCCCTCTTTGGCAAATCTGTTCGCGATACCTTGACCCAGAGCGAAAAGGACGGGAAGACGCTGTCTGCCGTCGGAATCCACTTCTCTGTGCCCCAGAGGCCCTATTCTAGGAACCAAAAGGGCCAGAAGAAGATGTGGTTCGAAGTCGCAGCAATCCCAGCCCGCTCGGACAACCAGTCCTTCCGTGGCAGAGGAGGACAGGGAGGACGCCGCCCAGGGGCAGAGGGGCTCCCAGGAACTTCGGGTCCAGAGAACCTTCTCTGAACGGCCCGCAGCAGCCCTGAGGGTTGCCCGACTGCTCCACTCTGGAGGCAGTCGGGGACGTTCTGAGCACCTAGCGGCATGGGAGTCCATAACAACAGACCGCTGGGTCCTCCAAATCATATCCAGAGGATACCGTATCCCGTTTCGTCACATGCCAAAATTGAAGTCCCTCCCCAGCGTTCCACCCGGTCAGTGGGAGGCCGCTTTGGCAGAAATTGGCCGTCTGCTAAAGAAAAGAGCCATCCAGCCCATCCCCCCAGACCAGATTGGATCAGGGTTCTACTCCAGGTTCTTTTTAGTGCCAAAAAAGACGGGGGATCTAAGACCAATTTTAGACCTTTCACTCTTGAACCTGACAGTCCCCAAAGAGAAATTCCGGATGGTTACGTTGCAGTCTATTCTCCCCCTTCTGGGAGAAAATCACTGGATGTGCTCCATAGGCCTCAAGGATGCGTACTACCATATACTAATGGACAGGCGGTCCAGGAGGTTTCTCCGCTTCCGGCTGGGAGCCAGTCACTACAAATTCCGGGTCCTTCCCTTTGGTCTCACCACAGCCCCCAGGGTGTTCACCAAAGTATTAGCAGTGGTAGCGGCCCACCTGAGGCTTCAGGGGGTGCAGGTCTTTCCCTACCTGGACGACTGGCTTCTCACCGCCCCAACAAGGCATCTACTACTATTGGCGCGAGACTCCTTTCTCCATCTTGCTCCCCGTCTGGGCATCACAATAAACACAGAAAAATCCAACCTAGCACCCACGCAGTTCATAGATTTTATAGGTGCCAGGTTAGACACAAGGAGATTAAGAGCCTTCCTCACTGCGGACAGAATTCAAAATCTGCAACTCCAGGTGCGGGTCATTCTCCACTCAAGCTCAGTTTCGGCGGAGTTGGTCCTGAGGGCCCTAGGGTCCATGGCGGCAGCAATAGCGCTTCTTCCTCTCGCCAGGTTCAATATGCGCATCCTTCAATGGACACTCCTAGTTCAGTGGTCGTATCTTGCTCTTCCTATGCATCATCCCATTGCGATCAGCAAGGCTTGCAAGCGGTCCCTCCTGTGGTGGCTACACTCCCCAGATCTCCACGGAGGCCGCCCCTTTTGTGCTTCTCCCCCTCTCGCCACGGTGACCACGGACGCCTCCCGCCTCGGGTGGGGGGGGCATTTTGCAGGCCGGGCGGTCCAAGGTACGTGGAAAGATTCAGAGACGTTACTGCATATCAACGTTCTAGAGATGAGAGCAGTGCTCTTAGCGTTGCTAGCACTTCAGGCCTTTCTTCCCTTGGGAACAATTGCGATTCAATCGGACAACATGTCTGTTGTCTGGTATATCAACAAACAGGGGGGAACCAGGTCTTACCCTCTTTGTCGAGAAGCCATGAGAGTGTGGGAATGGGCCATCTCCACCAACCGCTTTCTCATAGCAACGCATATTCCGGGTCGGTCCAACATCCTGGCGGACAAACTCAGTCGCACCATTCCTCACCCCTTACGAGTGGTCTCTCAATGCTCAGGTAGCGGAACGCATCTTCGCACGGTGGGGAACTCCTTGCGATCTTTTTGCGTCTCCCTCAAACACCAAGTGCGACAGTTTTTTCGCTCTAATACCTCCTCCCGGAGGTACCCCAAGAGACGCTCTGGTGCATGCTTGGCCTCCCGGTCTTCTTTATGCTTATCCCCCCTTGCCTCTGATGCTCCAAGTTCTTCAGAAAGCCTCTCGGTTGGTGTGCAGAATGATTCTCATTGCCCCATTTTGGCCTCGACAGATCTGGTTCCCTTTCCTAAGGTCTCACTCAGTGAATCCTCCTTGGATTCTAGATCCCATTCCGGATCTGATATTTCATCCATCCCGCTTATCACCCCCGAACCTGGACAACCTGAAGCTGACCGCTTGGCTGCTCCAGTTCCACTCCTGATCAGGACTCCCGGTATTTCGTCCCCTGTTAAGGCCATCCTGGTGGCGGCTCATAAACCATCCACTAGGAAAGTCTACCGCAGTAAGTGTGAGCGGTTCTACTTGTGGGCGGAGCAGCAAGGCCTAAACCCCTTCACAGTTCCCCTTCCTCTGGTGCTTGACTTCTTAACCACTCTTTTTAATAATGGTGCCAGCAGTTCCACGGTCAAAGTACAACTTGCGGCAATTTCTCATTATCATATTGGTCATGACTCCAGTCCACTGATGTCTGCCAAATTGTGTAAGATTTTCCTTAAAGGTACTTTCCTTCTCAGGCCCCCTGTAAAGCAAGTGGTTCCTCCTTGGGACCTTTCTTTGGTCCTCCAGGCCTTGACCGCTCCCCCCTTCGAACCAGCGGCTACGGTAGATCTAAAATTTTTATCTTTCAAAACGGCCTTTTTAGTAGCCATTACCTCAGCCAAGAGAGTCTCAGAACTTCAAGCATTATCAGCCAAACCTCCTTACTTGGTCTTTCATCCGGACCGTGTATACCTCAGGACCAACCCGTCCTTTCTTCCTAAGGTAGCTTCTGAAGCAAACATTAATCAATCCATTAACCTCCCTGTTTTCTTCCCTAAATATCAAAACAAGGGTGAATACAAGCTTCATTCCTTAGATGTTCACAGGCAACTTAGATTTTATCTAAACAGGATGGCTGGTCATAGGCAATCCGACCAGTTGTTTATTTCCTTTGCTAAATTTAATTTGGGCAAGCCAATTTCTAAAGTCTCATTATCTCGCTGGATTTCACAGTGCATCGTATTGGCTTATCAAGCTTCTGGAAGGCCCGCACCGGAGTGTGTACATGCCCATTCAACCCGGTCAGTCTCTACCTCGGCCTTTAAGGCTAGGATTCCTCTAGATGATATTTGTGCAGCAGCCACTTGGGCTTCATCTCATACCTTTATTTCCCACTACAAGTTGGATCTTACATCTAGGGGTAGAGCATCCTTTGGCTCATGGTGCTCCGGAATATCCTTCCATGATGGCCGCCCAAGATTCAGGTAGCTGGAGACTCTGTCCCACAGGTTGCAGACAAATGAATCCCCTACTTCAGATTTAGAAGTTATGTACTCACCATAATGTTCCATCTGAGTAGGTGTATTCATTTGTCTGCAACCATCCCGCCCTCCTATCCCCCTGGCCTTTTTCAGTTTCCTGCATAATATGTGTTACCCTTTTCAGGGTGTTCATGCTGTTGGCAAACTCGATCTGAGGTCATGTAGGGAGAGCAGGGCATTATGGGTGAGGGGAGGAGCTGAGAGCTCGGATCCATAGCTGGTAAACCATGCCAGTTCGGATCCGATATCGGATCCATAACCCACAGGTTGCAGACAAATGAATACACCTACTCAGATGGAACGTTATGGTGAGTACATAACTTCTAATTCCTCTCATTCCCTGCCTACAACAGGAGTTTCTATGGTGGGCAAAGGTATGTCACCAAAACATGGGACGGGCCTTCACTCTACCCCCTGCCAGCCAAACCTTAACAGCAGACACATCAGATTATGCATGGGGGGCCCACATGGCGGGAAGATGCATTCAGGGCATATGGACCCCAAAACAAATGCATCTGCATATCAACCAAAAAGAGATGCTAGCTGTTCAAAATGCCCTGACAGTCTTCAAGGACTTACTTCATCCAGGACAACTACTGATAAAGACAGACACCACGGTTATGTGGTATATAAACAAGCAGGGGGCACCCAGTCATACCCCCTTTGCAGATTAGCCATGGCAGTGTGGGACACAGCTTTGACTTACCAAATACATCTTCAAGCTCAATTCCTGCCAGGAAAACAAAATACTCTGGCAGACGATTTAAGCAGAAACCTTATAGACCCTCACGAGTGGAAACTAGATCCACAAGTCTTCAGCATGATAACAAAGAAATGGGGGAGCCCGGACATAGATCTATTTGCCTTTCCTCAAAATTGTCAATTGAAAAGATTCTGCACAAGGACTTACCACAGACAAGCATGGAAATTGGACGCCCTGTCCTTCAGTTGGAAAAACTTATCAGTTTACGCCTTTCCTCCTCTGCCTCTTCTTCCCAGGGTCCTACTAAAAGTCAGACAAGAGAAACCAAAGATGATACTAATTGACCCAGACTGGCCCCACCAATACTAGTACCCAATCCTAAGGAACTTGTCTCAATACCCACCTTGGACCTTACCTCAAAGACCTCCACTACTGTCCCAGCAAAACAATCAAATCCTGCACAATCAACTCCAGACACTGAACCTGGCAGCATGGCTGATCATGTATTTATACAAACACCTCAGTAAAGCTGTGATGGATGTCATTTTGGAAGCCAGAGGGCCTAGTACTAGAAAATCTTATGCTGATAAATGGAAGAGATTCTGTACTTGGAATCAAGCACCAAGGAACTGATACAGCAGAACCAAATATTCCTCCGATATTGCAATACTTGACTGAGATACTTGACAAAGGCCTATCTTTCTCATCAGTTAAAATCCATGCCTCTGCCATTTCGGCTCATTACAATACAGAGCCAGCAGTCTTTTCTCATCCTTTACTAAAGCAGTATCTTAGAGGAGCCACAAATGTAAGGCCTCCTAGAAGATCACCAATACCTGCATGGGACCTCAATTATGTGTTGGAAAAGCTCACCCTGCCTCTATTTGAACCAGCTGCTACTGATATAAAGTTCTTATCATGGAAAACAGCTCTGCTACTAGCAATTACTTCGGCAGCTATAGGCCCTCATGTCTGTGAAGCCTTTTTATCATATTTTACCCAGACAGGGTGTGTCTGAGGACCAACCCTTCATTTATGCCTAAGGTGGTTTCCAGTGTGGCTCTTAACCAAACTGTTAATCTGCCAACCTTTTATCCAAATCCGCAGAACAAGGGGGAGAGAATTCTGCATTCTTTGGATGTACACAGACAAGATTCTACTTGAGCAGTACCAAAGCAATAAGAAAAAAATGGGCAATTACTAGTGACATATGCTGCAGGATCAGAAGGAAAGGCTATTTCAAAGCAGGCTATTTCAAAGTGGATAAGCCACTGCATTTGTTTCTGCTACTTATATCATGGCAAACCTGTGCCCAAGGGCATTGTTTCTCATTCCACCAGAGCTGCAGCTACTTCAGCAGCTTTTCTTAGAGCACCACCAACCAAAGACATTCTAGAGGCTGCTGCTTGGAGTTCTGTTTACACCTTTACAAAGCATTATTTGCCTCTCTACTCTAAATCCAGGGCAGGCTTTGCCACTGCAGTTCTGCAGGGCCTTGTAGCCGCACCTAATGCTGTTTAGCTCCAGCCTCCCATCCATAGCTTTGGGATTCTACCCAAATGTAATGACTGCAACAGTGAGACGAAGAACATAGTACAGTTGTGTACACTTACCATAAATGTAGATGTTCGAGTGTATTCACTGTTGCAGTCCGGGTTACCCGCCTGCCATCCCCCTTTCATTCTGGAGTTTATCTTTCCTTCTCTATCTTCTACAACCTATGTGGTGTATTTGCTTGTAGATGAAGGTAAAGTTTGTATTGATGCATGTATATATACTTTTTATATATTTTTTTGTTACCTTTTTGGGGGCACCTGACATCTGGGGCAAGAAAAAATAAAGAAAATGGCGTTGGCTGCTTATTTTATACCCCTGATGACCTGACATCATGGAAGAGGAGACAGCAACCGACGCAGGACCCAAGACTTTGTTATTCAGGCAGACTGAGGGCAACCTGCCAGCAGATTACCCCAAATGTAATGACTGCAACAGTGAATACACTCGAACATCTACAATTATGGTAAGTGTACACAACTGTACTTTCACACACATGCCTTATGATAAGCTTGTGGTGCATGGGGTGTGATGATTACCCTCCAATATTCAGAAAAAGACAAATTATTTAGGTGCTACAGTGGTGAGAGATCTGGCCTTAAATGTTAAGCACCCCTTCTAAAGTTAAGGTCGGGTCCTGCACTAGGCAGTCAAATGTGCCAGTACTGATCAGTAAAAGCCAGCAGCAGAATAAAGAATTAGTTCTCCCTGCTGTCCATGCCAATAATGTGTCCCCCCCCCCCCACTTGCAAACTAAGTTACTGAAGTAAAAGGATGTGTTCACTTGCATTTTTTGAAGAATACAATGTCTGAAACCTAAATGTATGTATTTAGTGTCTTCAGTCATGTTTGTCTGAAAACTACAGGGTGTGAGGAACAGACCGAACAAATGAGGCAAAAATCTGGACATTCTGTGAAAATCTAGACAGTTTAGTAGCATGACAAGGCGAGTAACATAAGGGGGAGTGTGTTACCCTGCCTGTCTGACAGCACTCGGTAAGTAATTAATGGCTTTGAAAGTCAGCAAAACACTTGGTAGTGTTTTTACTGTAATTAGTAGTACATGGAGCTAATGTTTTGGCATCCATGTCTCAAACACGCAATAAATGGGTTATGATAGTCAACCAGTCATAATTCTCTATATTATTTCATAAGCTTTTCAAACAAAATATGGATGAAATGAAGCATGTAGCAGTTGTAAAATAACATAATTCAGACTAGTAATAATTTAATGTTTATAGAAATATGGCATTTTCTTAATTCCTGTAGAATTGTATTGCTTGTTGGGCAGTAAGATATACATTAGTAAATAGCATCTTTGTTTCCAGAAATTGCAGTACAGTAATTTTGTAGCTGATGCTGATTTCTTTTTAGTCTTTGAAAATGAGCATCAGTGAGCCATGGTGGAAAGTAGGCAAATGGTTTGTTGGTCTCAACTCTCGATGTTTACATTTTCCACTGGCCGCATTGTTCAGCTCCAGCTGCCTGGAGAAAATTTTGCCTATTTGGTATACCAGGCAACATGAACTTAGATTTCCAGATGTTGGAACTTGGCAGGTTACTTCATATCATACCCCAGTAGATTCTTATCTCATTTCTTAACATCTTCCCAGTGCTAAAGGATAGAAAGACCAGCAATGGAAAGAAACTGAAGTTGAAAAGTCAAAAAGGATAAATTAAAGATAAGTCTGTGAAAATACTTATTTTTGTCCTCCTCCTTCCCTGCCGCTGCTTATTCACTTCTTTCTCACCTGGTGATGTACAAACGTCACTTTCACCTTATTTGATATTATGCTGTGATATATTTACAAAGTAAGTCTGTATATTTTGAGCCTGTCAATTTCTCGCTAGATGACTCAATTTTAATTTTTCACTTTTTCTGCTTGTTTTAGAAGTTAGTGTTCATTGGGAAAGTGTAGTTCATTAATCTAACCTTCTACTGATTATATTTATAATTTGGGTATTTTCACCTGAGTTGTAATTAATGTGAATGCAGGCATTTGACTGGAAAACATCCATGTTTTTATAACTCATAGTACCAGTCAATAATACCTGCATCGTAATGAATTGAGGTTTTTCTTTTGATTAGCCAATAATTAATGTGATGCAGGCATTTCAGTGCTTAGCACATATTTATTTATTATTTATTTTACATTTGTTAACCAGGATAGTCCGACTGGATACAAGTCCATTTTCAGCGGAGGCCCAGGGAGAAAAGCTCCACATTGCAAATAATTGACACTTAAGTATGTTGTTACTTAGAAATCTAAACATTTAAGAAATCAGTAACAATTTATAGTCAAGGTTCCATCTAAATGAAGCAAACGTGGGTTTATGTTATTCATATACAGAGATAACATTATACATCTTTGAAGTGTGTAAGAGAGAAAGACATCTATTTCAAGGTTGAATGTAAGGATGACAGTTAAGATAAAAGGTGGTTAGCTAAGAAGGAAAGTTGTGCATAGAATATAGAGGGGGAGAAGAGCGTAGGCTCAGAATGGGTAGGAAACAAGCTATCTTCCTGCTAATGGGATTCTAAAGTTTATTTTTATTTTATTTTAACATTTGTTGACCGGGAATGTCCGACTAGGTTCCACAGAGCCTGTTTTCAGCGGAGGACGGGGAGAAATGCTCCAGATGCATGTCTTTGGAGTATGGGAGGAAACCGGAGTACCCGGAGGAAACCCACGCGAACACAGGGAGAACATGCAAACTCCACACAGAAGGCACCTCAGCCGAGAATCGAACCGGAGAACCTCTTGCTGTGAGGTGACAATGTTAACCACTGCACCACTGTGAGAAGTGTATGTTGTTTGGGTGAGGGAAGGTTATTAATGGGTATTTCACCTCTGTGAGCTGTGTTTATCTTACCTTTGTCTTATTTTTTTTGGAGGGGGGGGTAGTCTAGGTGGAGACATGGACATAACTATGTTTTTCTTACCTATTTGTTATTTTTTGGGTTAGTCTGGGTTTAGACATGGACATAGCTAATCCCTGTTTAGATGCATCTTTAGGGATATTTTAAATTGGGGCAGGGAGGATATAGTGGTTAGTTCAGCAGGAAGTAGGTTCCATTTTTTTCCAGCAGAGTTGGAGAATAAGGAATCTCTAGCTGAGTTGTTGGCTTTAATTGGTTGTACTAGCATTAGACAGAATGGGAGAACTGGTAGGTAGGTAGAAGGTTTTATGAATAATTATGAGTTGGTTATAATGGAGCTGATAGGGTAGTTCTAGCCAGCCTAGTTTGTGAAGATTTTGACAGTGGTGGGTTCTATAGGCTGACCCTGAGGCAATTCTAGCTATATGGTTATAGGAGGTAGTGATTTTGTTAAGGTTTGATTTACTTAGATTTGTAAGGATGGGTGAGGCGTTGAGAAGGGTTGACAGCAGATGTGTCCGAGCTATGGCAGTTCTGGCAGATGGGGTTAAGAATTGTTTAATCCTATACAAGGAGCCTATTTTTTTGTTAACTGGTTTTATGGTTTTGTCTATATGGTCGTCATACTTCAGATTCTTATCAATGATTATTCCAAGTAGTTTAGTAACTACAGCAGAGCTAGTAAGAGAGATGGCTACAAAGGTGCTTGGTGTGACATCTGGAAAGAGGAAGGAGGGCAAGGAGACCTGGTGGTGGAAAGAAGTACAGGAGAGTATACAGAGAAAGAGGTTGGTGAAGTGAGATTGTCAGAGAGGTGAAGAAAGTAGACGAGTATAATGAGATGAGGTTCATGACAGAGAGAGGTGGCGAAGGCTAAGGATAAGGCGTATGACGAGTTATATAAAAGGTTGGACACTAAGGAGGGAGAAAAGGACGTGTGCCGATTGGCCAGACAGAGGGACCGAGCTAGTAAAGATGTGCAGCAGGTAAGGGTGATAAAGGATAAATGAGGGAAACGTACCCACAAGCGAGGAGAGTGTGTTGAGTAGATGGAAAGAGTACTTTGAGGGGCTGATGAATGAAGAGAATGAGAGGGGAGAGAAGGCTGGATGGTGTGCGGATAGTGAATCATGAAGTGCAGTGGATTAGCAAGGCGGATTAGCAAGGCGGAAGTAAGGATAGCAATGAAGAGGATGAAGAACGGAAAGGCTGTTGGTCCAGATGACATACCTGTAGAAGCATGGAGGTGTTTAGGTGAAATGGCAGTGGAGTTTTTAACTAGATTGTTTAATGAAATCTTGGAACATGAGAGGATGCCTGAGGAATGGAGAAAGTGTTTTGGTACCAATTTTTAAGAATAAGGGTGATGTGCAGAGCTGTAGTAACTACAGAGGGATTAAACTGATCAGTCACAGCATGAAGTTATGGGAAAGAGTAGTGGAAGCTAGGTTAAGAAGGGAGGTGATGCTTAGTGATCAGCAGTATGGCTTCATGCCAGGAAAGAGCACTACAGATGCGATGTTTGCTTTGAGAGTGTTGATGGAGTACAGAGAATGTCAAAAGGAGTTGCATTGCATCTTTGTGGATTTAGAGAAAGCATATGACAGGGTGCCTAGAGAGGAGTTGTGGTATTGTATGAGGAATTTGGGAGTGTCAGAGAAGTATGTAAGAGTGGTACAGGATATGTGCGAGGGTAGTGTGACAGCGGTGAGGTCTGTGGTGGGAGTGACGGATGCGTTTAAGGTGGAGGTGGGATTACATCAAGGTTCAGCTCTGAGCCCTTTCTTATTTGTAATTGTGATGGACAGGTTGACAGACGAGATCAGACAGGAGTCCCTGTGGACTATGATGTTTGCAGATGACATTGTGATCTGTAGTGAGAGTAGGGAACAAGTGGTGGAGACCCTGGAGAGGTGGAGATATGCTCTAGAGAATAGAGGAGTGAAGGTCAGCAGGACTAAGACAGAATATATGCGTGTGAATGAGGGAGGATAGAGGAATGGTGAGGATGCAGGGAGTAGAGGTGGTGAAGGTGGATGAGTTTAAATACTTGGGATCAACAGTTCAGAGTAATGGTGAGTGTGGATGAGAGGTGAAGAAGAGAGTACAGGCAGGGTGGAGAAGAGTGTCAGGAGTGATTTGTGACAGACTGGTACCAGTAAGAGTGAAAGGGAAGGTCTACAAGAGGGTAGTGAGACCAGCTATGTTATATGGGTTGGAGACCGTGGCATTGACAAAAAGGCAGGAGTCTGAGCTTGACTTGGCAGAGTTGAAGATGTTAAGATTTGCACTGGGTGTGACGAAGATGGACAGGATTAGGAATAAGTATATTAGAGGGGTCAGCCCAGGTTGGAAGGTTTGGAGACAAAGCCAGAGAGGCAAGATTGCGTTGGTTTGGACATGTGCTGAGGAGGGATGCAGAGTATATTGGGAAAAAGATGCTAAGGATAAAGCTGCCAGGTAACAGGAAAAGAGGAAGGCCTAAGATAAGGTGTATGAATGTGGTGAGAGAGGACATGCAGGTGGTTGATGTGACGGAGCAAGATGCAGAGGAAAGAAAGAAATGGAAACAGTTGATCTGCTGTGGCGACCCCTGACGGGAGCAGCCGAAAGAAGATGATGATTCCAAGTAGTTTAGTGTAAGGTTCAGGGGAGATTATTGTACCCTTTTTAGGTAAGGTTGTAATTATTGGTAATGTTAACTTACGAGTAGGGGAAGAAAATGTTTTTCCTGACTTGTAGTAATAGCACGTCCTAGCATTTTAGTTGCTTTCTGACTACAGTAGAGCTGTTTCTAAACATGACGCACAATACTGTTTGTTAAAAGCTAACAGTTGCATAACTGTTGTCAGCTGTACTTAATACTTTATGGCTAAATCATTCTTGGTCCTAGTTAATCTGTTGCTTTGAAGTATAGTTCAGTAGCTCAAAAATTATAGCATTTTACCTATATCAGACTGGCTTCTGTGCACTGACATTGAAGCTCTCATTTAGTTGCTGGATATATTCAACAGACTATATTTCAAGGACATTGTTTGCACAATGATGCTGTTATTTACTGATTATATTTTCTGGTTTGTTGTTGTACACTCTCTTTGCCTGCGAGAATTGTTTTTTTTTCTGTTTTGTTTTCCTCTCCACCTTCTGTTCCTCAGAGTGCTCATACCCAATCTCCTCCCACTATTATACTCTTCCCCTTTCTGATGTTCTTCATGTTTCACTGTTGCAGTCATTACATTTTGGTGATCTGCTGGCAGGTTACCTTCATTCGGCCTGATTAACAAAGTCTTGGGTCCTGCGTCGGTTGCTGTCCCTTCTTCCATGACGTCAGGTCTTCAGGGGTATAAAACATGCAGCTGATGCCATTACATCAGTCTTTCTTGCCGTGCGGTGCCCGAAGTAGAAGCAGTTCGCAAGTGCCGGTTGGCCGACTCCTGAAATTTTCGTTTTTGAGTTTCAGAACCAAAGTCTTCAACTTAAAATGAAGTACCCTGTTGGGGAAACTTTTTCTTGCTCCTTACTAATGTCAGTAAAAGTTAATTGCATTACTTGTGGAAAGCAAATACCTCAAAGATTTTAATTTGTACTGTATTCCTTGCCTAGGCCCTGACCACGACGTACTTTGCTGTAGGTTTTCTGCTTTATTTAATCAGCGCACTATCCGTCATCTGTATATTTTTGCCTTTAAATATTTTGGTTCTCGGTTTAATTATCCAGAAATGTCGGTTAGCCATCCGACTACCGGGATTCCGAAAAAATGCAAAGATAGAGACAGGCTGCCGAGGTCCAAAACTGCCGACGACACTTCTCCTAAGCCAGTCGCCAGTTCTCCGGTACTCAGTGAGGCGCTTTCTCAGCCCCTGATACCCGCTACTTCTGATTCGTAGGCCTCTACTGAGACCCATTCGGAGTCCGGTATGCCGCGAGATACTTCAACTATGGAACCCACGGATGTTTCTACCTTGGATGGGTCTGGAGCCACTGTGCAGGCACTGGCCTCTGAGGGTGTATTCAGGCCTACAGACTTGCATATTAAATAGACACCGCCTTCATTACTAAGGCCTAAATCTCGATCCATGTCTAAACAAACGATGCCCAGGTCACATGCTCAGGCCCCTATGCCTAAAAACCAAATGATAAAAATGGCTGAAGATCTAATTACTCTAATCAGGGGTAGTCCCCCCCCCCCCCAAGAGGCCTAGGGCTAAGCTTGATTATGAATCTTATCAGGATTCTGTTTCTTCTGACTCTTCTGATTACCTGGATTTGTCCATACCTACTTATGAGGATTCTGATACAGAGGATTCCATTCCCTCTGCTTCCCCTCCTGAGGATTTTTCTTTTGGGGAAACTTTACTTACTTTAAAAGAGCATTTCTGCTGGGAAAGCCAGGAATTTTTTGATTCAAAAAACCGTAGGGATTTCCTCCTACCTCAGCATAGGCCTTTGGCTATACCTCTTGTACTAGACATTGTTGATGATGTGCTCTTGGAATCCAGTTTGGCCCCTGATTCCCTGCCTCCGGCACCTAGTAAACCTGACTGATACTGCAGGGTTCCTGAGTCCCACAAGTTCCTTTTCAAAAATCCTGTTGCAGATCCAGAGACTATTTCTCAGGGGCCCAAGGGCATTAAGGCTTCTACTGATAAAAATCCTACCCCTTCTGATAGAGACTCCAGTGCGCTGGATAGATGGGGTAAAAAGATTTATATTTCTGCAACTATGGCAATTAGTGCTTTAAACTGCCAATTTCATATGTTAAAATATCAACAGCATATTATTGGACTGCTTAAACAGAAAATGATGATTCCTGACTCTCTGGAAAATAAAGATTTACTGGATTTAATGCATTCTGCTGAACAAATTGGAAAACATACTTTGCAGTGTGGTTTTGATTCATTAGAGGCCTCTTGTAGGGCTGCTGTTACTGGGTCTGTGCGTAGAAGGCATGCTTGGCTTAAGGAGCAATCTTTGCCTGATCATGTTAAAGCTAAATTGTTGGATGCTCCTTTAAATCAGGACTGCCTGTTTGGCAACAAGGCTGAAGAAGTTCTTAAAAAGATGGAAGATAAAGCTAAATCTATGCAAACTGTTAAAGATTTTTTACAAGTGCAACCTCCAAGATTCAGTAGGCACTGGCCTAAGAATTGGTCCTTTCTAGTCCCTTCCAGGTCCTTTCAAGCCAAACCCAGACACAGCAAAACCTCAGGTTTCAGTCCTAGGGGACTCTCAAAACTAAGCAGTGGGGGGGGGGGGGGGCTCCACTTCCAAATCTGGAAATAAGACACCCCCCTATGGTAAACAGTCTCAATGACTTCCTTTTAAAATTCCCAAGCACTTATCTTTTGACCGCCCCTTTCGGGGGGAAAGATTGCTCTTCATGCAAAGAGCTGAGAACTCGTAACACAGGACAAATGGGTTTTAAATGTAGTGTCCCAAAGATACAGATTTCATTTCCACACGGTGCCAACTCCAAACATGTGGCCAGACCTGCCCTTAAATCAGTGGGCAGAGGCTCAAAAACAAGTACTTTCCCTCTTAAGCATGAGGGCTATTCCACTGGTACCAGAAGAGGAAAAGGGACAGGGTTTCTACTCCAGGCTTTTTCTGGTAACCAGAAAAGACAATCATGGCGTCCAGTCCTTGACCTGTCTACTCTAAACACCTTTCTGGAGATTGCAAAATTCAAGATGCTGACTCTTCACCAATTACTCCCTATGCTAGGCAAAGACGCCTGGTTGGCATCTGTAGATTTAAAAGAAGCATACCTGCACATCCCAATCAGGGAATCTTGCAGAAGATACCTACGCTTCAAAGCAGGCTACTCGCATTATCAGTTCTCTGCACTGCCCTTTGGCTTGTCTACTGCGCCCAGGGTATTCACAAAGTGCCTGGCTGCAGTTATTGCATTTTGCAGGCAAAGAAGTTTTCAAAATATATCCATACCTGGATGATTGTGATATTCAGGCAGAAAACCAGGGCTTACTTTTAAATCATCTTGCATTTGTAAAAAGGGTTCTAACTTGTTTGGGGTACACCATAAATGAAAATAATTCACAGCTGGTACCCTTCAACAAATTACATTCCTGGGTGCAAGCTTGAATACAGCTGGCCAGATGGCTTTCCTCACGCCAGAGAAGCAAATTCATTTGGTAATTTACTTCAAACAAGTGGCCACAAAAACCCTGCTATCTGCAAGACAAATACTGCAAGACTTGGAGTTCATGGCCTCCTGCATTCTTCTAATTCCATATGCAAGACTGCATATAAGGAAACTACAGTGGTATCTAAAAAGTCTATGGAGTCGACATTATCACAGCCTGGAAACAATGATTCCTATCATACCTTGCCTACGCTTGGAGTTCCTGTGGTGAGCAGAGGCCTGCCACCAAAACAAGGGACTACCATTCACACTACCCCCTGCCGCCCAAACCCTAACTACAGATGCATCAGACTATGCATGGGGGACTCACCTGGCAGGGAAGTGCATTCAGGGCAAATGAAACCCGAATCAAATGCACCTACATATCAATCAAAAAGAAATGTTAGCTGTACAGTATGCTCTGATAGCCTTCAAGGACTACATTCTTCCAGGACAACTATTGGTAAAGACGGACAACACCGCCATTATGTGGTACAAAAACGAGCAGGGGGGTATACATTCCTACTCCCTCTGCAGACTAGCCATGGCATTGTGGAACACAGCCTTGAGCTACCACGTGCACCTGCAAGCTCAATTCCTGCCAGGAAATTTGAATACACTGGCAGACGGGCTAAGCAGAAACTTCATGGACCCACACGAGTGGAAACTGGATCTAGGGATTTTCAACATGTTGACAAGCGAATGGGGGAGCCCAGACATGGATCTGTTTGCCTCCCCCCAGAACTATCAGTTGGACAAGTTTTTCACAAGGACCCCCCCACAAACAAGCCTGGAAAGTGGATGCTCTGTCCTTCAACTGGAAAAAACCTATCAGTCTACGCCTTCCCCCCACTGCCTCTGCTCTCCAAATTTCTACTAAAAGTCAAACAGGACAAACCAAGGATGATCTTGATTGCTCCAGACTGGCCGTGCCAACACTGGCGCACCCCCTCCTGCGCAGTGTGTCACAGTTTTCTCCATGGCACCTACCTCAGACCCCTTCCTGCTGTCTCAGCAGGAGAACCAAATTCTGCACCCTCAGCTTTCAACATTGAACCTTCCGGCCTGGATGATCACTTAAATTCACCCTTGTTATCCCTCAGCAAACCTGTGATGGATATTATCTTGGAGGCAAGGAGACCTAGTACTAGAAAATCTTATGCTGACAAATGGAAAAGATTCTGTGCCTGGAACCAGTCTCATGGGATGAGCACAGCAGCGCCCAATTTGCAAAATCTGAGGTAATACTTAACTGAGATGCTTCACAAGGGCCTGTCTTTTTCCTCCATTAAAATCCACGCGTCCGCTATTTCAGCTCGTTATAACACAGAACCCCCCCTCTTCTGTCATCCTCTTCTCTAGCAGTATCTCAGAGGGGCTAAAAACTTGGGACCACCCAGGAGAGCTCCAACCCCTGCGTTGGGACCTTAACTTTGTTTTGGAGAATCTCATTCTACCTCCTTTCGAGCCAGCTGCTACTGCAGACTTAAAGTTTCTTTCTTGGAAAATGGCCTTCCTTTTAGCAATCACTTCAACTAGAAGGATATCTGAATTACAGGCCCTTATGGCAGTGGAGCCTTTCATCATCTTTCATTTGGACAGGGTATCTCTTGGGACCAATCCATCCTTCATGCCCAAGGTGGTTTTCAGTGTGGCTCTTAATCAGTCCATTCATTTGCCAACCTTATTTTCCCAGTCCTCAGTACAAAGGGGAACAGATTCTGCATTCCTTGGATGTGCACAGACAACTTAGATTCTACTTGGACAGGACTAAACCTCGAAGAAAATCTGAACTGCTGGTAGCATTTGCTGCAGGGGCAGAGGGGAAGGCTATTTCAAAACAAACTATTTCTAAATGGATAAGCCATTGCATTCATTTCTGCTATAAGCACCATGGAAAGCCCATCACCCAGGGGATCACATCTCACTCCACCAGGGCTGCATCTACTTCTGCAGCCTTCCTCAGAGGTGTTCCTACCAGGGACATCCTAGAAGCTGCTACCTGGAGTTTTGTACATACTTTCACCAAGCATTATCATTTGCCAATTTTCTCTTAATCCAGAGCTGGCTTTGCGACTGCTGTCTTGCAGGGCTTTATAGCTGGCCCTAATGCTATATAAAGTCCTCCTCCCAACCATTGCTTTGGGAATCTACCCAAATGTAATGACTGCAACAGTGAAACACGAACATAGTACAGCTGTGTACACTTATATAAATCTCTAACAATAAAATAGTGTTCAAAACCTTGACAACGAAAATGCGATAAACACTATAAGGTGCCTGAAGGAAGACACGCACTCTATAAGCTATAATACGACCTGTTTCATTACAGAAACAACTCCAAACAGACGGACAGTTCAGAATAAAATACGAATCCAAACGGACAGTTTAAAATAAAATACGGATCAAGCGCTTTCATCCACCCTATATGTGGACTTCATCAGAATCAATTATACAATTAACAGAAACTAATTTATACTTTTTTTGGCGCCAAAATAGTAAAATCATTTAAAAAGATACTACCGTATTAATACAAGAATGTTAAATTGTACATGTTCAAATCTGTTACACTAACAACTCCTTTCATAGGTAATATTAAAATAATACAATGTAATTGTAAATATTGTCCTTTCGTACATATCCATTAATAATAAATTACATGAAAATAAAGTACATATATAAAATGTATGTAGATTGTATGTGTATATGAACCATTAATATATTTTTGTATTTTTATTATTTTACATTGTACTTAAAAATCTATGGGAAATAATTATATACATAAACAGACCATGAAATTGAAATATCAAATATATAGCAATTAGGAGGCCTCTGAATAGTCAAAATTCTTATTACAAATTAAATGTAAAACTATTTAAATATATGTACAGGTTATATTTCTAAATCCAATTTGTAATAAGAATTTTGACTATTCAGAGGCCTCCTAATTGGTATATATTTGATATTTCAATTTCATGGTCTGTTTATGTATATAATTATTTCCCATAGGTTTTTAAGTACAATGTAAAATTATAAAAATACAAAAATGTATTAATGGTTCATATACACATACAATCTACATACATTTTATATATTTATGTACTTCATTTTCATGTAATTCATTATTAATGGATATGTAGGAAAGGACAATGTTTACAATTACATTGTATTTTAATATTAAACCAGGTAAAAAAAACACCAACGGACCAAGGCAACCACCAATAAGTTCCCAAAACAAGTTGTAGTAACAGTCAGTTTGCAAGTAGATATATAGGCAAGCTCAAAGGCAAAACCAAAAGCAAATTAACCAAGATTAACGCTTTATTTGTAGCTCCGTTTTCGTCAACAACTTCATCAGAATAAACTCAGAACAACCAGTTCCAGTGTATTATATACTAGTCACAGTTAATGCTGATTGAATAATCACATCAATTAAACTGTTTAAACAGCAATAAAAAATGATTTAAAACCACAGTAAAATAATAAACTTGATTAACTTGCAAGTTTTTTTACTACATAAAAACAAATATTGCAGATCATGCAAGTCTATAAATTATTTCTAAAAACATATATTCCATAACTTTACTATGTATTGTTTAAAAAACTAAATTACAAAATGTTAAAGTTTGGCTGCCCTCATTTTCAATACAGGTGCCAGGGAAACCATTTCATTTAGACCAGGCAGCCTGTTTGAATCCAATACAACCTGCCAAAAAAGTTCCCTGAACTCTACCCTGGTCTCCCACATACCCCCTCTGGCATCAGTATTGACCTTTGAGCTTGCCTATATATCTACTTGCAAACTGACTGTTACTACAACTTGTTTTGGGAACTTATTGGTGGTTGCCTTGGTCCGTTGGTGTTTTTTATCTTGTTTACCAGTTTGTTTGGACACCTCCCTGTGTTGTTTTACTTGTTTTTGAAAGGATGGATCCTTCGGGCAACTCCGGTTCTAATTCTGGAAACACACAACGCAGTTCTGAGTTAGGTGAACTGCGTAAACTTGTGGGACAACTTACTCAGCTCATCGGTCTGCTGACCCCTCTAACCCAATCGGTATCTACGCTGGTGACGTCGCTACCTCCGAGGGGCAACCAGGAAGCGGAGGGTAGAGCGAGGAGCGAAGCGGAGCATGCTGCACGCATACAAACAATGGGGACTACTAATGAAGCACAGAACAGCCTTAACGACACTCCAAGGCTGTTTGAGAGAGTCTTGTATGAGGGAAATTCCCCTGGACAAAATGAAAACGGAAACAATTCTCGGTCTCAGCGGACTAGAAGTAATGGCAATGCTTCAGAAGGTACACAGAAACTTTTTGCTGATATTTTTTCTGCTAAATATGACTTTAAAAAGGAAACACATTCCTTTTTCAACAATGGGACATACAAGACACGGTTGGAAGATTTTGAGTATTTCTTATATAAATTAAAAATGTTACAAATGGACAATTGTTACCTTAAACACTGTTTGTCTCTTAACATTATACCTAAGGGACTTAGAATCTGCAAGTATCCCAATAATGTAGTGGAAGGAAGTGATTTTCACAATGATTTGATATTGGCCTTTGAAAAATGTGGTGTGGATGTTATTAGAGCTATCATCAAAAATAATGAATGTGAGATTGAAAAACTTAGTTCAAGGATTGAACAGTTAAATCACAGTCTTACCTCTGACCTTGTGTATACTATTGAAGAGGAGAAACTTAAATATTTTAAAGTACTGAAAGACATTGAAGCTAAGTGTTCTGAGGTACAAAATAGGAAATACAACAAAATAGAAAGAGACTTGAAAGAATATAAAAACAGAACCCACTACCCAAAGCCAAAAGCCACAGGTAGGAATTTTAATTGGTTCCAAGCAGCAGTTCAAGAGAACGATGATGTGTTTTTGGGTAATGATAATTATGATAGTGAATTCCCCCCTCTAAGGAGATCAGAAAGACTTAGGTCCAAATACAACACTGACCCTAACTCAAAAAACTACCAGGGTTACCAGAGGAGACCTCAAGTGAGGAATCCAGTAAAATGGAATTGACAAATCTGATAAAGAATGTTGGGTCCATTTGGACCAGGGGTGACTTTTCCATTTACAATTATTCTCCTTCCTTTGTTCCAACTGAGGTTACTTTTGATTTGTTTTCCAAAGGTTCTGGTTTTATACCTACCAGCAAGACTAATATTTTCAATTTGCTTATAGATCTAAAATTGTTTATTAGAAAAACGAATCTAGAACTGATTTACAAAAACACTACCGCCTCCATTCCTACTAATGTATTGAGGAGGAAAAGTACTTTCAACCCCCCCCATTCACCCTCAATTAAGAAATTCGGAGAATGTCCTAGAACATAACCTTAGAAAAGCTCTTGCAAATAATTATGTGAATTACAATCTTACAATAGAAGAGAAAAATTTACTGGATACTATAGGTAAGGACAAAACGCTTCGGGTAATGAAACCTGATAAGGGAGGGGGGGTTGCAATCATGGACCAGATATTATATGAAGCTAAGATGTTAGAAATACTAAACAACTCTGACAAATACATCAGAGTGTCACTCAATGAGATTAATATAGCTTATAGGAAGATCTATATTTTGTTGAATGATTTACTATTGGACGGTTTCATATATATAACAACTTATAAATACCTACATGTAGATGAACCAAGGGTGCCTGTGATTTTTGGTATTCCAAAAATTTATAAAAATACCAGAGACCCACCATTGAGAGCAATAGTTTCTGCGGAGGCTTCAGTCACAGCACCCTTGGCTAAATACGTGGATGTGAAAATAAAACCAATAGTTACTACCAATAACAATATTCTCAAAGATTCATGGGACTTACTTGGCAAACTCGAACATTCATTGTGTTCGGAGGGATTGTCCTTCGGAACAATGGATGTAGTGGACCTCTTCACCAGTATACCTCATGATACTGGTTTGAATTGGTTCGAAGAAATGTTAATTGAATATAAAGGGTTTACCAATGATGAATTTAGAACTATATTGTTATTAATGGAAGTTATTCTTAAACACAATTACATTTATTTTTCTGGAGAATATTACCAACAGGTAAGGGGTGTAGCGATGGGAGCACATTGTGCCCCCACCTACGCAAAGATTATCATGGCATATTGGGAAAATAAGTATTTACTTAATTCCCTTTATAAGAACAATTGGGTGCTTTATGGTCGGTTTCTGGACGACCTATGTTTCCTTTGGACAGGAGATGCCATCACATTCTGTGATATGGTGGAGTATCTTAATGAAACAACAACTTTTTTGCAATTTACATATAGGTATGACACTGAGTCACTGAACTACTTGGATATTACTATAATGAAAAAAGATAACTATTTTATTTCTAAGGTATACAGAAAAGATACCTTCTCAAACTTGTATCTTCATTACAGTAGTTCACATCCCCTCTCACAAAAAAGAGGTGTTCTTAAGGGGCAATATGTGAGAATTTCAAGAATGTGTTCAGAAGATGATATTTTTAAGCAAGAATGTGATTGGTTAAGGGTCCAATTCCTTAATAGAGGATACCCTGAAGACATAATTGATGAAATATCCAAAGAAGTTACTTTGGCTAGAAAATCTAGATTTGCCCCCATACTAGGTTGTAACAGTGAGACAATTCATTCTCATAAGGAACATACAACAGAAAATTATAGTAACAGCTTAATAACTACTTTTGATGGACAATCCAAGTTGGTTAGAAAAATTATGAAGAGGGAATGGTTAAATTTCTCCAAAATATCTGATCTAACCAATATTTTTTCTGACACTTTGAAATTTGTATATAAAAAAGGTAGAACAATCAAAAATCATCTTGAGACAGGTCACATGGACCCGAAATACATCAGGTTAGATAATAATAAAAATCAAAGTAAAAAAGGTTTATTTAAATGTGGGGCGTGTAAATATTGTAAATACTTACTGGTAGGGGAAAGTTATTACCTGAAACACAGGAACAGAAGATTATGCTTGAATTCATTTGTCAATTGCAATACCTGTGGTATTATTTATTTAGCAGTGTGTATGGTCTGTGGGTCATTTTATATAGGCAAGAGTGAAAGAAAACTGAAACAACGCATTTATGAACATCTGTATGAGATTAGAACTGCTAGAGAAAGTAATGCTTTGTATAAACACTCTTGCCTATGTACAAAATCAAGTTTCCAGTTTTTTGTACTTGAAGTGGTCAATACTGATGCCAGAGGGGGTATGTGGGAGACCAGGGTAGAGTTCAGGGAACTTTTTTGGCAGGTTGTATTGGATTCAAACAGGCTGCCTGGTCTAAATGAAATGGTTTCCCTGGCACCTGTATTGAAAATGAGGGCAGCCAAACTTTAACATTTTGTAATTTAGTTTTTTAAACAATACATAGTAAAGTTATGGAATATATGTTTTTAGAAATAATTTATAGACTTGCATGATCTGCAATATTTGTTTTTATGTAGTAAAAAAACTTGCAAGTTAATCAAGTTTATTATTTTACTGTGGTTTTAAATCATTTTTTATTGCTGTTTAAACAGTTTAATTGATGTGATTATTCAATCAGCATTAACTGTGACTAGTATATAATACACTGGAACTGGTTGTTCTGAGTTTATTCTGATGAAGTTGTTGACGAAAACGGAGCTACAAATAAAGCGTTAATCTTGGTTAATTTGCTTTTGGTTTTGCCTTTGAGCTTGCCTATATATCTACTTGCAAACTGACTGTTACTACAACTTGTTTTGGGAACTTATTGGTGGTTGCCTTGGTCCGTTGGTGTTTTTTACCTGGTTTACTAGTTCGTTTGGACACCTTCCTGTTTTGGTTTACTAGTATTTTAATATTACCTATGAAAGGAGTTGTTAGTGTAACAGATTTGAACGTGTACAATTTAACATTCTTGTATTAATACGGTAGTATCTTTTTACAAGATTTTACTATTTTGGCGCCAGAAAAAGTATAAATTAGTTTCTGTTAATTGTATAATTGATTCTGATGAAGTCCACATATAGGGTGGATGAAAGTGCTTGATCTGTATTTTATTTTGAACTGCCCGTTTGGATTCGTATTTTATTCTGAACTGTCTGTCTGTTTGGAGTTGTTTCTGTAATTAAACAGGTCGTATTATAGCTTATACAGTGTGTGTCTTCCTTCAGGCATCTTATAGTGTTTATTACACTTATATAAATGTAGATGTTTGAGTGTATTCACTGTTGCAGTCCTGGTTACCCTCCCTCAAGCCCCCTAACTTCTTCTGGCCATACCTCTACTTTCCTTTACTATGCTTAAAAGCCTTTTTGGTGTATTTGCTTTTTGTTGGAGGTATGCATTTGTGTTTTTATGTTTATTTCCTCCACATTAGGGGGGCACCTGACATCTGAGGCAATAAAAACTGATGTAATGGCGTTGGCTGCTTGTTTTATACCCCCTGATGACCTGACGTCATGGAAGAAGGGACAGCAACTGATACAGGACCCAAGACTTTGTTAATCAGGCCGACTGAGGGCAACTTGCAAGCAGATTACCCAAATGTAATGACTGCAACAGTGAGTACACTCTAACATCTACATTTATGGTTAGTGTACTCAACTGTACTTTCTTCTACCGTATTCTCCTATTCTTCAGTGTCTGCTTCTTTCTCATCTCCTGCCCTTCTCTCTACTGCAATACACTTTTACTTGCTCAAACTATCTCAACCTCCTAATATATCTTTACTCAGAACACCTTCACTTGACTCCTGATTAATCTCTCCCTTTCTCCCTTTTTATTTGCCTTTGATTTCTCTCCTAACAGAGCCTGACTCCCAAGAGTTTTTACTGAAAAACCAAGTCAAGTGGAAAGCTCTCTCTCGATCACTGTATGTCCCAATCTTATCAAGGGCATCTTTTATTTTTAATTGAATGTATGTACAGCCAATAGTTAGATTTTTATATTTAACTGTTTAAAGCAAATGCCACCTTGTACATCAACACTCCACCCCCCACTTCTCCTCACTGCTCCTCTTACTTTAAGACTAAGACTGAAAAAAAATCAAAATTAAAAAAAAAAAAAAATTTGCAGGGTTTTTCTTTTTAAGGACTTCTAGTAATATGCTACTCATTTAATACCCCCACATACCAGCTTCTCCATATCTAATCAAACTTTACAGTCTGCTCATCTATTCCCTTCTCTCTCTCCCACCCCAGCCTACTACTTTCTCCCTCACAACTCTTAGCCCCATCAAACTCTGAAAACCAGCTGCTGTTTCTTTTTTTTTTTTTTCAAATTTACCTGACTTTTTTGGAGCTAGATATTGGACCTGGGTCAGCCCCATTCCCAACCACCCCCACAGCAATTATATTTGTACTAACTCCAACTCCTCCCTCTCTAGAGAACATCATCCAATCACAGTTGCCATCAATTCATTGTCAAACCCAACCACACCTCCTCCAACACTCCACCCTAAGGGACCATCCTTAATTAACTTGATCACTTCCTTCAACTCAGTTTATCAATAACCTCATAGCTATCCTAATTAGCAAACTCTACCCTTTAATTCCACTGCCTACTTATCACCTATTACTTCATTTACAGTGTCATTAATTCTAATGCACTACTCCCTCTCTCCCTATTTTTCTGTCTCCTACTAAACTTAACACTACACGCAACATATTAACCTACCAAAGTTGATCTACAGCTTCCTCACAAACCCTAACTCTCACTAGCTACTCAGAAATGTGCCCCAGCCTGTATATGCTTAATGTACTTTTAACACAAAACTAAAAATCCTTCCCCTACAAACCGGCACCTACAACCATTCACCTTCGAGTTGCCATCATAAATCAAAAAGAAATCGGTCTCCCATTATTTATCTGCAAAAACACACTAACCTATCCCAATGTGGAGATATCCACCTCAGCCCCGGACCCACGTATGTGTCTCTCAACCTCCCTAACTCATACAGGTCATTAAGTATTACAACTCTCAACCTTCAAAGTGTTAGAAATAAAATCCCAGAATTCCATGCCTGGTTATCTTATAACAAACCAGACATATTAGCTGCCAAGGAAACCTGGTTAAAACTGTACATTAAAGTCTTAGAATTCCTCCCTCCAGGCTGTGCTTGTTTAAGAACAGGTAGACCCTGCAAAAAAGAGGAGATATAGCGCTACTCTTTCCAAACCGCTTCATTGTAGTCCCCTATTTCTAACATCGTTCTACAATTTTCCACTGCTGAAGTCATAATGCCATTCTTAAAAATGAGTAACAGTAAGAATCTCTGCATTATAGCCCTATGCATCCCCCAGGTAATAACATTCTTTTTTTAGAAGAAATTCTTGCCTAGATATCAAACAGTATAACAAATATGCTAGGTGATGTTAAAATAAACTGGCTATCTTTCTCTAACCACTCTCTCCCTCATTCAACATCAACCTATTTAACTTTACCCAACTTATTACCAATACAACTAGACCCAACAAAAACAAAGATAGTGGCTCCATCCTTGACTGGAGTCTAGTGTCTGACCCAAATAAAATGTCCTCAGCAGGCACACTGATCTACAGTATCAGTGACCACTTACCTGTTTGTATTGTATGCAAGACCATTCCATTACCAATTCAACACAATACAAGCAAACAAGAAATCTAACTTCCATCCAACCAACCCTTAATGAAGTTTTGAAAAACATCAGGTGAAACATACAAGTCCTTCCCTTAGATTAACCTGTCGAGTTCTTTAACTCAACATTTCTCAAGACCCTGAACAAACTAGCCCCACTTTGTCAAAAGAGTCAAAACTAAGCAAGCCATTTGACTAAATCCACTAAGCAGTTCATGGCTGCTAGGGAGAAATCATGGAAACTATGGCCAAAAAAGTAAAAATTGCACTGATCTCTTATAATTTAGACAACTTCTCGATTACATAAAGTGTCTAGTCATTAAAGGCAAAAAGAGTGCTACTTAGATCTAGAAAAGAACTATAAACAAAAAACAAAGAAATGCTGGTACTCCATTTCATCCCTGCTAAACCCAGGCTCAAAGAACAACCCCTGTCCAAATCCAGACAAAACACAGTGAAATAGCCACTCTCTTCAAATCATACTTCAACACTATATCTAATCTTATTACCAACTTTCCATACACTAACTGCAACTCAAATCCTGTTCCACCAAGTCACTCTGCACACAATACCACTATTCTCTGTCTACCAAGCTTTACTTTCACCCCATACATCCTGCTACTATAAAAAAACTACTTCTCAAGCTGAAACTTGGCTCTAATGCTCCTGACATCCTACCCCTGGAATACCCACAAATGTCACCTAAAGCCATCACTTTCCCAATCCGTATACTTAACAGATCTATCCAAGAGTCCTATGTGCATACTATCTGGAAGGAAGCATATATTCTCACTTACACAAAGGCAGCAACAGTACAGAAATTTCCAGCTTTCGCCCAGTTGCTTTTCTCCCCATCTCAAACATCTTAGAAAAACTCATTGATTCTCAACTTCTACACTATCTACTTCAAAATCAACTCCTTCCCCTACTTAGCACTGGTTCAAGCCAGGGCATAGTACTACAGCAGCTCTTGTATCCTTCATGGATACTGTTAACCAAGCTCGAGATGCAGGCATAATTGTATCCTCACTCTTTCTTGACCTCTCTAAAGTCTTTGACATAGTCTCCCACCCTCTGTTTCTCACAAAACTTTCTAAACTAGGTGTCTCCCCCAACCCTAAATTGGTTCACTTAACTACCTCACAAATGGACAACAATCCACCAAATGGCAGCACTCTTACTCCTCTGTTCCTTGACAGTTCTACAGTTGTTCCCCAAGGCTCCTTACTAGGGTCCCTTCTTTTCAATATTTTCGTCAATGACTCCACTAAACTTAGTCAAAAATCTGTAGTACAATATGCAGATGACTTAACTATCATCTGCTCTGCAAACTCTGCATCTGAACTTAAAAAATTGCCCGAAATTCCCGTACATCTACCAAACTTGGGTGACCAACAACCACCTTGCTCTAAACCCTAATACAACTAAACTCCTGTTATTTACCCCTAAGAAAACCACCCCCTTAAACAAGACTGAATTCTCTGTACATTCCCAAAACAAAACTATTATTGAGGTTGTGTCCCATACAAAACTAGTAATCATCATCTTAGATGAAAACCTAACTTTTGACCTACATGTGCACAATGGTATCAAAAAGATGCATCAAAAGTTGGGAATCCTTTATAGACATAAGCACTTTCTTAGCCTCTTTACAAAACAAACTCTTGCCTTAACTTTTTCCTTCCTTCTCTCCTGTATAGTGCTCCCCTCTTCCCCAATATCCAATCCTCCCTGAAAACCAAGCTTGAGATTTGCTACAGTAAAATTGCCAAGTTTGCAGCTAATGCAAAATATTCCTCTCCTCACTGCTCCTCCTTACACGTACTGAATTGGCTTGAATTCCCACACTACCAAACATGCTTACAATTAACTACAGCACACAGTTATCTACAAACCATCAGATTTTTCATCCCTTACCTCTGTACTTAATATCACCCAAACAGACCCGGCAGATCTGGGAACCAACTTCACCTGCAAGTAGAAAAAATAAACCTTCCCGCTGGTCAAATGCTGTACTCCTCAATTGCCAAACTGTGGAATACAGTCCCATTAATAATAAGGACCACTAAGAATGCCTCTTAATTCAAAAAGTCTCTCTCAGCACCTCTCCAGTCTGTGGCACTGTACATGCTCCAATGTGCCACCTCCCATAAATTAATTCCCCAGACTCTCTACTACTATCCCCTTATTAACGTCCCCTTACAAGCTAAACTTGACTACCTACTAACATGACTTATCATTTTGACTTTATGTATATGATATGCACGCCTTACTTGTACTTCTGACTTATATGGTTGAAATTTACTCTCATGACTTAACTTTACGATAAGTCCAGCAGAACATGTGTTTATAAGTGTTTAATACTTTTACCACATTACTAAAGTTAAACTGTCAATATGATTCGTATTATGCCTAACTGTGGCACCTTATATGTCATTCAACATTGTCTCTTATTTAATACTGTAACTAATGTAGATGTCCTATTGTCATGTTTCAGTATTGATTACAGTAGGGAGTTTGCTGCCTGCAGTGCCACCATCCTGCCACTATAAGTCTTTGCGCCTGGAGGGAACGTGTGACATCCTTTGTCAGGGCCATAAACTGATGTAGGGTATAAAAGTGATGGCTGCACGTACCCTCCCCAGATTTTTTCTGCCGCAGTGAGCGTCTGACTCCTGTTTGCCAGTTCCAAAAGCAGATTGCGTTTTTTCAGGTTTCCACTCCAGACCAGATTACCGCTTCATCTACCGATATAGCTAAGTGCCCTGTTGGGTTTTTTCTTTAACTTTGATTACTGTTAAGATGTACATGTCAACTAGAAAGGGGAAGTGTGCTTGTGGGAGAGGAATTCCTCACAGACACGCACGAGAAGTGCATATTTTGCTTAGATGAGGCTCACGACCATACGTCCTTCCCCATTTGATGATCCTTTGCCCCCAAGGCACTTCGCAGCCACCTGGCTGCATTAAAATTGTATTTAGAAAATGAGAGATTACGACATCTTGCGCGAGGTATGGAAGAGGGAGTAGGGTCCGTCTGACGAGCTGCCAAGGAAGAAGGCCAAGAAAATTAGGCCGTAATCCCAATTTGCACCTAAGGCGTCTAAGATTCTTGATGCTGATGAAAGCCTGGAATCTTCTCAGACCTCCGTTTCCAAACCAGGCCCAGGAGCCTCAAAGGAAGCTGGGATGGCAGAAACTTCAGGTACTTCCGCTGAGGCAAATCAGTCATCAGATCCTGATGGCGGAGGGGAACCTCAACTCATTCATTCAGAGGGCCCAGCTCTTACACTTCCACCTAAACAGACGTCCGCTCTGATTCTTTCTCCACCGGCTACCCACTTGAAGAGAAAACAAAAAGTTAAACATCCTGACCCTCAACCATTTCCTTCCTGGAAAGTATTTTCACAAAGTCTCTCTAAGGCATTTCAGGCCTTGCAGACACAACAATTATCTCCTGGCTCCTCTCCTCGACCACCTTTAGAGGTATCTGAGGAAGACTACTCCTCTTCAGAGGAATCCATTAATTATGAATCTCAAATAGACTCCCCCGGGGACTCCATTACTCCTGAGTCCCTAGGGGAAGAATTCAGCTTTGAAGAGACAATCTCCCTCATGAAGGGAGCATTTTAAGTGGCAGGCATCAGAAGTATTTGATACCAAGAAAAGGTGCTTTGACCTTTTTACAAATGGAGCAACCATCTCCCTCTGCTGAGCCCTTATTACTACCTGCTTTCCAGGATGCATTTTTGGCTGCTTCTCAGTCCCCAGACTCGCAACCTCCAGCCTTTAAATTCCCTGACCACTTCTAGAAGGTCTCCCTGGAAACCCAGTTCCTCTTTAAAATTCTCCAGAAGACTCTGCAATTATTGCAGTCTCTGCTGACAAACTTCAAAGCAGTTACCTTCTGCTGCTCTATACCCCATGGATAAAGACAGAAATTTCATGGACAGATTAGGGAAGAAGGTGTATACCTCCTCTACTCTGGCTATAAAGGCTTTCAACGATCAAACCCATATGGCTAGGTATGTCCTGGATACCATCACTAAAGCTTCTACCCTCCTCTGAGGCCCCTGACTCCCCCATTAATGCAGAAATAAACGCCCTGCTTTTCCACAGCATCCCAAGTGACTAGGTACTCCATTAGGTGCAGTTATGATGCTGTGGAAGCCTCATTTAAATCTGCTGCATCAGGATCAGTTTTAAGGCGATATTCCTGGGTGAGGCTACAACCTCTCCCTATGGATGTACAAACAAAATTGCTTGACGCACCCCTGGAGAGTAAGGGCCTGTTTGGTTAAGCTTCAGCAGAACTTCTCAAATCCCTTCAAAAAAAGGGAAAAGAACTACAAAACCTTAAACATTTACTGGTATCCCCTATACCCGGGTACCACAGGAACTACCCACAAAAACCTTCTGTGAGAAGACAGTCCTCACGCACAGCTCCTCAGTCAAAGGGACGTAGACAACCAAGGAAAAAGCTCTACTCCCTGGTTTTCCACCAACTCTTCCACCACTCACTTTTGGAGTCAGTCTGACCAATCCAAACCACCTCCACTGTGACTTACCACCTTTAGACCTAAACACCCTTCTATCCCTTTGTCTTGCCCTCACCCTACCCTCCTGGTGGATAATCACATCAGAACAATAGGTCCTCTCCATCATTCATAAAGGATATTTCATGACTTGGTTGATAGTACTACCCTTCCAGGGTATCCCCCAACCACCAAAAAAACCAAACCCACCTTTTCCCACCCATCATTCAACAACTCCTAGCTCAGGGTACCATAGAACAGGTACTCTGCCCACAAACAAACATAGGCTTCTACTCCAGAATGTTTCTGGTACCAAGGAAAGAAGGCCCATGGAGGACAATCCTAGACATATCTTTCCTAAACTTCTTCCTCAAGATATCCAGCTTTAAAATGATTACCTTACCCTTGCTCTTATCACTCATACCAACCCAGGCTTTCATGGTAGCCCTGCACAATCCTATACATCCAGCTTACAGGAAATTCCTCCACTTTGCAATAGGTTCTTGCCATTTTCAATTCTCTGCTTTGCCTTTTGGAGACTCCACTGCTCCTCGAGTGTTCACAGTGTCTAGCCCCCTTTATTGCTCACTGCAGGACTTAGGGTATACAGATATACCCATATCTAGATGACCTGCTCATCCTTCACCAAGTTCTTCTCCGCCTACAACAGGTAACATCCACCCTAACTCAATTAGGGTTTACCATAAACCACAAAAAGTCTCACCTGACACCCTCTCAAGACTTGGTTTTCTTGAGATACAGGATAGGAACAGACAGAATGAAAGCCTTCATCCCAGACCAAAGAGTCCTAGACATTTGTCTATACTTCAAAAAAAAACTCTTCACCCACTCCTCCTTGACAGCTTGGGAATTCCTGAAAATGTTAGGCCTCATGGTATCCCCTTATACCCATGTTACCTCTGGCAAGACTCCACAAGTGAAAAATCCAGTGGAGCCTAAAAAAAACTTATGGAGCCAAGACACTCGGCCCCTGGACTCGCTCCTTCCCCTACTTTTGTGTCTGAAGAGGGAACTCCAGTGGTGGGTTTCAGTACTTCACCTCAATCAAGGAACCGCCCTACAGGTTCCAGCCTCCCTACAACAGGTCTCCACAGATGCATCAGACTTTGGGTGGGGTGCAGTGCTTCTAATAAATCAGAATCAATTCTCTGTGCAAGGCAGATGGTCCAACCTAAGACAAAAGGACCATATCAACATCAAGGAAATGAGGGCATTACTGTTAGCCTTACTAACGTTCAAATCAGCTCTTCATCCAGGAAACCTAAAAATAATCGCAGACATTGACTGTCCCTGTAGTACATAAGCAAGGGGGAACAAAGTCTTACTCTCTCTGCAGCCTGGCCATCCAAATATGGAACCTAGCATCATCACTCTAGATCCACCTGGTAGCAGTATGTATTCCCTCAGCAGAGAATGTTATGGCAGACAAACTCAGCAGAACCTCCTCTCTCCCTCACAAGTAGATGCTTCAGAGAGGGGTATTCCTGGACCTTATCCACAGGAGGGGTATTCCACAAGCAGATCTCTTTGCCTCCCGACAGAAAAGGCAGATGCCCAGCTTCTGCACAAGGGACCCGCATCCACAAGCTTGGGAAGTGGACGCATTCTCCTTTTTTGGGAGGGGAATGTACCTTTATGCCTTCACTCTGGTTCAGAAAGTCGTCCTGAGAATGCAGGGGGACAAACCCAAAATCCTGTTTTGACCCCGTTTTGGCCAAGACAGCATTGGTTTCTCCTCCTTCACTTACTAGCCAAGGGTAATCATCGCAGATTACCCCACCGAATAGACCTCACACAGGACAGGGCATCCCTACTGTATCCCCAGGTGAACAATCTGAAACTGACCTTATGGGTGATAAGGTTCTAATCCCCTACAGACACCTATATTCAGAGGATGTACACAATGTTCTTCAGGAGGCCAGAAAACCTAGTACCAGGAGAAATTGTGTATCTGAATGGGGCAGATTCCCCATGTGGTGTCAATGGGAAAACCAGGACCCTCTGACTACTATACCTATGGTCCTTTCCTATTCGTGTGAGCTTCTACACTCAAAACCAACTTACTCCTCAAAGTCCACCTATCTGCCATCTCTGCTTGTCTGCCCATATCACTTCCTCTGGCTTCCAGATTGGAAGTTGAGCTTTTTCTGAAAGGGGTACTTAAATATCAGACCCCCCAGAAAACCTATACCTTTTCCTTGGGACTTGAATTCCGTACTAGAAAAACTCACATTGCCACCTTTTGAACCATCTTATTCAGTATCCCTGAAACTGTACACCCTGAAAAGAGTTCTAGTAGTGGCCCTCACCTCTGCCAGGAGGGTATCAGAGATGCAAGCCCTTATGGCTACCTCTCCTTGTCTTATTTTCCACAAGGACAGAGTTGCTGTCAGGACCATCCCCCCTCCTTCATGCCCAAGGTGGTTAATGAACTCATTAAACCAGACTATCAACCTGCCTGTTTTCTACACTCATCCACAAAATTCCTCAGAGAGAGCTTACCATTTCTTGGATCTCCACAGGCAACTGAGGCATTACTTCGACAAAACCAAACCTATTGGAAAGTCTGACCAATTATTCATCTTCTTTAGAGAAGGCAGTTTCCAAACAGACAATTTATTCATGGATTTCAAAATCCATTGGCATGTGCTATTCCTATCATGGAAAATCCTTGCATGGTCACGTCAAACCTCATTGTACCAGGGCAGCCGCCTCCTCAGCTGTCTTTTTCAAAGGGATTGACTACGCCTCCATTTTAGAAGCAGCCACTTGGACCTCAATTCATACCTTTACCAAGCATTACAAACTGGACCTAGCCTCCAGAGCAAGAGCAGCGTATTCCAGGTCAGTTCTCCAAGGCCTTATTGAAATTCAATCCTCACCCAGGTTCATATCTAAAGCTCTGGTAATCTCCCTACTGTAATGAATACTACAACATGAGAATAGAAGGACACAGAATAGTTGTGTAAGAACTTACCATAACCTTAGATGTCCTTCTCGTCCATGTTGCAGTATTCAGTCCCACCCACCTGCCCCCTCTACCTTACATAACTAACATATCAGGGCCGAACTGTGGGGGCATGGTCATTCTCTCCCCAGTCTCAACACAGCCTACCTACTACCCTAGGTCTAGTCTAGATGCAAGTCTAATGGTCTCCCTAGTAGGACCCTCTCTTAACCCACAGGAGTACTACTGTATGCGGCAGATCATTCTGAAGAAGGTATGTGCAGACATCACTTTTATACTCTACATCGGTTTATGGCCTTGACAAGGGACATCCACTTATCCTCCAAGAGCAAAGACTTTGGTATACTGGCCTGATGGCAGCGCTGCAGGCAGCAACCTCTCTACTGTAATGAATACTGGAACATGGAAGAGAAGGACATCTAAGGTTATGGTAAGTTCTTAAACAACTATTCTTTGCTAATAATGACCTGAACTATAAGTAAGGTAGTTGCTAATAACTAGATTCCAGCCTTGTTCAAGTGTGACTGCATAACTTGTACTATACTCCGATTATAATGTAGTTAGCTTTTGCTGTGTAACTGGTAATGAGAATTCTCTAATGTACGTAATAGTGAGCTGTGACTTTCTTTATCAAACTGCTACTAATAGTTTCTGTTGTATTGGTTTTAATGTGGAGCCTTTCTCCCCTGACCACCACAGGAAATGAGCTCACTATGGGCCAGTGGACCATCCTGATAAATGAAATTTAATAGACCTGTAAAAAGATTTTACTGGTGTCTGCTGCTGGTTTAATGGGAAGTGACTTGATGCCAACATTTTGGTATCTAAATTCATGTTTGTTGAAAGGCAGCTATGTTTCTTCCAGCTGATGTGTATATGGAACTGAATGTGTGAGCAGTAAAATGGTTGGATACTGGTTTGTAGTTTGGCATTATTGATAAAAACCCATCCCTTAACTTTCCAGCATCTTTATAAGCTGTTACCTGAAGGAGCTAAAACAAATCTATAAAACTGAGGGATGGCCCATCATCCACTGCCATTTAGAAAATCTGTTGAGTGCAGTAACAGTACAGCAGCACTGTTGTTAATGGAGCTTTGTGCACAGCTATCATACAGTGATGGTCTGTTACTTATGTTAATTATATTGTTTTGACTTGCTTAAGCAGTTAAAGTAATGTATTTATGTAAATGAGTAGTGTCATGAACATTAGTCTGTTTTTTATTGTAGCAATTGTCACTTTCTAGTTGGTATTATATCACTTAGTCTTGTTTTTCTTTTTAGAGCTGCGATTTTTAGAAAGCCATTACTTTTGAGTTTACTGTCTTGTATAAGCACTGTTGAGAAATATTTGGCCGCTGAGTTTTTGTGCTATTAAGTCTCAAGGCATGTTTACATGATACAAGAACGTGCTATATTTCACTTGCAGTCTTCATGAGTGTAACTTTTATTTTGTTTACTATTTTGAATTACTCAGAAATGTCAACAAAGTTCCAATCAGGCAGTCTCACAATAGCGAGAGAGAAAACAAAGTCACACTTAAACTACTGTGAAAAGCATAAGCCAAATATTTAATACCATTAGTTAAGTGCTTTGTCCTACATTCAGTTGCCAGTAGATGTCATCAGAACGAATAGTTAACAATTACATCAAACTTTTAAATCATCATCCACATGGTCATGTGCTACAAAAACTTCCAGTCACTGCTTAACCTTACTGATTGTTTTCCTCATTTCAAGGTTTGCCTAGTGTGTTTTCTTTGTTTTGGAATACTGTTATTTTTACCATCAGCATTGTTCATAGGATTTTTTTTTTCCCTAAGGCTAACAGTAGCAGAATACCATGAACAAGAAGAAATATTCAAACTTCGATTGGGGCAACTGAAAAAGGTTTGCATTTAATTATACTACAAAACATCTGTCATTCTTTTTATTTGTCTGCCTGTGAAGTATGTATTCAAAACTGTGTAGATTTAAAAACCTTAAGAAACCCTGGATCTGAAGTAGTTGACTTCATTTTAACATCAACCTGTGGGAATCTGATCCGGATCGGATCCGAGACTGCAGCTTCACCAGCATTTGATCCAAGTTCCAAGCTCCTCCCCTTACCCATAATACCCCTCCATCTCCTTCCTTCTCTCAGATCTCGTTTGCCGTGGCTTTGCCAAGCAGCATGGTCCCGGAGCTCCAGGCGTGGTAGGTGATTTGTTTCAGATAATTTGTGAGTTTGTGTTGCTGGTACCGACAGGTAGGTTCCCTTTCCCTTGCATAACCTCCCCTTCGTTTTGCGTCGTGTTCCCTTTCAAAAAAAAAAAAAGTAGAACAGTTTAACATAGTAGTAGTTAGAGTAGGCCTATCCCTTCCCTTACTGCTAGTCAGTGAATGTGTGTGGTCAGGCATGTTAGGGCTTGTGCCTTTTGCCTTTAACCTTGTTTAATAATGGCAGATCAGCAGTCTAAGTTGGTCTTTAGGAAATGCACAGTGTGTGGCCATAAGTTATCTCCGGCTGATGGCCATACTGTGCGTGTGATCTGTTTGGTGCATCCCATCTTACAACTGTAGTATTTGTGTGGGGTTTAACCCCAGGGCCCTGAAGGATCATAGTGCAAAACTAATTCTAAAAGGGCTTCTTCCTGCTACAGAGCCAGCTGCCTCCGCTTCCCTTACGGTCATTGCCGTGGCCACTTCTAATGTAGCCACAGTCTCTTCCCCTCCCTCCCAGGCTGGGACTCAACCTCCGGTACATAGGCCTGTGGATAGGGAGTCTAGGAAAGAGAAGGGCAGAGACAGAGAGAAAGAAAGACAAAGGGAAGAAGAGATCCTCGGACCGGACGGATCCGGTGGGTCCTCCTCTGAAACAACAAATAGTTACCCGGCCAGTTTCTCCTCGGCTCTGCTCGCCCAGATTCTCGCTGGAGCCAGAGGAGCCTAGACCTTCTTCCAAGGCCCTCCACACATCGACCCTCTTGGTCGATGTTGGCCTTGTTGCGTTCCACCAGGAGTTTGAGTGAGGCGGACATGGACAAAATGATGCGAAGGTTCATTAGCACCCAGATTCAGATGGGGGTCTTGCCCAGCCCCCTCTCCCTCTGGAGGGGGGAGCTCACTTCCTTTTTTTGTCCCTATATATCCTTCTCCAGTCCGAACCCTGGTATTGGAGTTTATGGATCCAAGAGATCCCGGTGATAGAAGATCGGTGCTGATGGAAACGAGTACCCCAACACCGGCTGTTACCTTGAGCGTGTCGGATCCGACTAGTTCGACCTGAGCGGTTGTCGGAGCCAAAGCCTGGGCGTCAGATCCAAGGGGCCGGGTCTTTCTCCTTTGGCGCAGAACAAACAAACTAGATAAGCAGAAACCAGGACTAGCTCTACAGGCTAAAACACACACTTTTATTTTGTTAGCGCTTTTGGAAAATCCAGTGACTCTCCTTCCTCAGACAACAATGAATGCTTGCCATTTTCAATAAATAGCACACCTTAATACGTGAATTAAACAATCAACTAATTAGGAAACATTAAATAGTTCCTTTAAAGCCAAAACGGATTAAAATAGTTATTATAATAATTAAAACAAGTCAATAACTTTAAAAAAACAACAATGAAGCTTGAATCTTAAACTGTACAAAAAACACCAACACTAAAATTCTACTAAAAGACATAAATGCATCAGAGTGTAGAACATCAGATCAGCTTAAGCTAAAACATTTAAATACTGAGCAAAATTTATATATTGACAATATGTAAAAAAGTACCTACAAACATATTTCCCTACCTTTTCAAAGCCAGCTTTTTAAGACAACATTTAATGGAAACGGTCTCATTGAGACCAGGCAGTAAATATGATGCAGTCAAAATCTGCCATCTCAATTCTTCGATTTCGAGGTTAATCTGCCAAGGGCCACCCCTATCATCCTTATGAATCTGGGTTAAAACCGAAAATTTAAAAGAATGGCCAGGATGAACATTAATGTGCCTAGCTAAGGCATTCGTAAGGTCAGATTTAGTAATCACATAACAGTGCTCATAAATGCGTTGTTTGAGCTTTCGCTCAGTTTTGCCAATATAAAAGGCATTACAGTCCTGGCATAGAGCACAATAAACTATTCCCATGGAGTCACAGGAAAAATGACCCTGAATTTTAAACTGAACCCCCCTAATGCTAAACTGATAAGTTAGGTTCAAATGCTTACATTGATGACAACACCCACACCTTACCATTCCTTTGGGCCTGCCACTCTTACTTTTATTAGTATAATGCAGTAAAGATTTCAGATTCAACCCACGTGTAAAAGTAATAGTGGGTTGATCACCTAGTATCTTAGCTAAAAGAGGGTCTTCCATTAGTAAAACCCAGTTCTTTGCCAAAGTAGCCCTAATAAAGGAATGGTCAAGGTTGTAGGTGCAAAAAAACCTAATAGGATTTTGATCTTGATTTTTGTTTCTTAAAACCTCGAGTGGACACCCTAATTCATCTGGTTCAGACACTTCAAGTGGGACGGCTAACAATAAGGGTTTATAAAACCCACTTTTCAGTTTATTAGTAACCTCCATCTCTAGAGATTTAACAAGTGACAAGGGGTATCCCCTCTTAATAAACATTCCTTGCAGCAGTTTACATTCATCCAAAAAGTCAGCTTCCTCAGAAACCATCCTAGCCGCCCTAACAAGCTGCCCCTTCACGACCCCCCTCTTTTGATGGTAAGGATGACAACTTGAAAAATGTAAAAAGGCATTGGAGTAGGTGGGTTTCCTAAAAATACAGCTTTTAAACTTTTTGTTAACATAATCTTTTTGGATAAGAATGTCAAGAAAGCTGATAGAATCCGGCCCGATACTGTACGTAAATTCCAAAAAGTCAGTTAAGCTAGAAATAGACGCAATAAAATCCTTGATGACATCCTGTGGTCCTTTCCAAAGAAAGAACATGTTGTCCTGGTACCTCGTGTACCAGGCGACATTTTGCTTAAAGAGGGGGTCGCCAAATAACTTAGTGGTCTCCCAATGGGCCATGATGCAGTTGGCAAAACTGCCACCACAAGGGGAGCCCATTGCTACCCCTGATTTCTGAACAAAAAGTTCCCCTTCAAACATCATAAAGTTATTGGTAAGAACCAATTCAAGAAGTGTTTCAACCACATAAATAGTGTTGTTGTTAACATTTCTAGCATATAGGAAATCCCTAACCCACTCCAAGCCTAAATTGTGAGGGATCACTGTATAGAGATCCCTCACATCAACAGTCAAAAAGATGTAATCATCTCTAAACTGAAAATTACTAAAGGCTCTTAAAAAGCCCCACGAGTCCTTACAAATCTGACCCTCTTTTTCAATCAGGGGCTTGAGAATACCATGTATGTATTTAGCACATCCGTACGTGATGGACCCTCACCCGTCTACAATGGGTCTAAAAGGGGGGTCGGAGAGGCGCTTGTGGATTTTAGGAATCCCAAAGAAGGAAGCTATTCTAGGAGCGGGCATGGAAAGAAATGCAAATAAGTCAACGTCAATAGCAGCTTCTATAAACAGGTCATCCAGAACCTGTTTAATTTTAACATATGCTGTATGGAGTTCATTACGACTAATCTTTTGATAGGCCGGGTTTTCCAAATGTGCTAGCATAGATGAAACATAAGTATTGTGATCCATGCAAACTAACCCACCCCCTTTATCCGGCTTCATCATTCTTATTTTACAATCCTTTAAAAGCCTGATAAAGTCCTGTTCATTATTACTTATATTGAACCCTCCTTTCCTTGTTCTACCCCCTTCCTGACAGAAGGTACGGAAGTCCAATTCACAAATTTTTTCGTATGCTAGAAGAGCCGGGTGCAAGGGAGGGTTGTACGTACTAGAAACCCGTAAAACATCCTGAACTGATGAATTAACCCCCAAAAGGGAAGTAAGATTCAACTTACGAACAAACATCTTAAGGTCTATAATTGTATTGACCAAGTTTAGACCTGAGTCAGGAACGAAAGTAAGTCCTAAAGAAAAAAAGTCAATCATCTCTTTTGGAAACACAAAATCCGTGTAGTTGTACAAAAAGAAGTCACCAGTCTCATTAACCTGAACAGTGGGATTCAAGTAGTTCCGTTGGACTACCTCCTCCTCTGGTTCTTCCGTTTCCGAGACCGCCCCTGTTGGTTCATGTTTCTCGGTTGATTGACCCGTTGGGTCTCCTGGCCCCGAAAACCCTGTTGGATCACACCAGGGATAACATGCCCCTCCTGCTTGTCCGGCACAGCATTGGAGGCATTATTATGGCCACGGGTGGAATTAGAGCCATTATTGTGACCACCCCCACCATTGTTCATTTGATGATTATTAAAATTTTTCTTTATTCTCTCGCTCCGTCTTGGCCCTTGATCGTAACCCTGAGAGTTACTGTTTTCTCCTTGGAATTCCCCCCCATCATCAGAGCCTTCGTCACTATTTTGAGATGTTCTATTTTGGTGGACAAGGTTCACAAATGGGGGAGGGGGGTAGGCAGTTTTAGAGTTGAATTGGTGGATATCCCTAGTAATTTTCTTTTTCTTCCCCGCTGCTAATTTGCAAATTGTGGCATCAATGCTGTTAAAAATTCTCAGGTATTCAAACTTATACCGGGGGAAATCACAATGACTAAGAATAGCCTGCTCCATAACCTCCAAATCTTTGGTATAATTAGTCACTTGAGTTTTGTATTCTTTAATTAAAAGTCTCATAAACTCAAAAGCCTGTGTGTTAAATAAATTAATCAGTTCAAGATGGAAGTCGGACTGATTAACAAGCCCCACTGGGTACCTCCATTGTCTCAAACTCTTAGGCACAATCAATTTATTCAGACATTCTTCCAAGTAGCAAATCTCAAATTTGACTGTTCACTGTTTCGCTGTAGAAAGCTACAGCTTGACAATGGAGGTACCCAGTGGGGCTTGTTAATCAGTCCGACTTCCATCTTGAACTGATTAATATTTACTGCCTGGTCTCAATGAGACCGTTTCCATTAAATGTTGTCTTAAAAAGCTGGCTTTGAAAAGGTAGGGAAACATGTTTGTAGGTACTTTTTTTACATATTGTCAATATATAAATTTTGCCCAGTATTTAAATGTTTTAGCTTAAGCTGATCTGATGTTCTACACTCTGATGCATTTATGTCTTTTAGTAGAATTTTAGTGTTGGTGTTTTTTGTATAAGATTCAAGCTTCATTGTTGTTTTTTTTAAGTTATTGACTTGTATTAATTATTATAATAACTATTTTAATCCGTTTTGGCTTTAAAGGAACTATTTAATGTTTTCTAATTAGTTGATTGTTTAATTCACGTATTAAGGTGTGCTATTTATTGAAAATGGCAAGCATTCATTGTTGTCTGAGGAAGGAGAGTCACTGGATTTTCCGAAAGCGCTAACAAAATAAAAAAGTGTGTGTTTTAGCCTGTACAGCTAGTCCTGGTTTCTGCTTATCTAGTTTGTTTGTTTTGTGCCTTCGTTTGCCTGTAGATCCTTTGGCGCAGACATCAGGTCAGGGCCCTCTCCTCAGTATCTTGCCTCCGATCCCAACGTTGGATCTGGGGAGAGCAGCGTTATTAGTTTCCCATTATGCTTGCTCTCCCTTGGGTTTTGACGTGGTGGAAAGGGTTCTCTCCAGTGGATCGAGGCCCCTGACCATCTCCTCTGATTCTGCCCCAACTCCCTCGCCTCTGGGTGTGTCTTCAGTCATTTTGCCCATGCAGGGACAGCCCATGCTCGATGTGCCCCAGACTGTTTGCCTTGCGGAGCCACAGGTAGTTTGCGAGCCTTCTCCGGAGAGTCCCACTAAAGAGGTTCCTCGCAAATGAATGTGCAAAAGGAGGCACCTGGATTCCTCCCCAGAGTCCCTCACTGAGGATACCAATTTGGAGGAAGGGGAAGGTTCCCCCAGATCACCCCCCGACGATGTTTCATTAGGAGACGTCATGCAAATCCTGTGCCAGCGGGGAGGTGGTCCACCCCCAAGCATGCCTCGGATGAGTCTATGTTTCTGGAGACCTTTGGCACAGACCAGTCTACCTCCTGGGTGCCCCCCCCCCCCCCCGCGGATCCTTTGGTGGACCTTATTACCAGCCAGGCATGGAAGGAACTGGACACCGTGGAGCCAATCCCCAAGCATCCCGACAAAAATATGAGCCCTCCTGTAGACAGACCTAGTTGGAACAAGGGGTCCCCAATGGATACCATGGTGGTAGCGGCTGCCACTAAGAAAGAACTAGCCTAGGAAAGTTCTACGGTCCATCCCCCCGACCGAGAGTCCAGGACAATGGATTATCTGGGAAAGTGGACATAAGCTTCAGCCACCTTTTCTATAAGGGAGCTTAATTATTTGGCCCATGTAACTTGACTGCAGTGTGACCTGGTCAAGGAGCTAACTGAGTCGCCCCCTGGAGTCCATGTCACTGGAGGATAAGCGCATATTCTCAACACGAATGGCCAGTCTCAAAGTGGCTTGTAATACATCCATGCACCTCCTTTCGCATGCCACTGAAGTAGCAGTAAAGGCGGTCCGGAACAGGCATCTATTCCAGGTTCTTTTTACTGCCAGAAAAGACGGGATACCTAAGGCGTATTCTGGACCTTTCCATCCTAAACCTGTCAGTTGCCAAAGATAAGATCTGAAGTAGGATATTCATTTGTCTGCAACCTGTGGGTTATGGATCCGATATCGGATCCGAACCGGCATGGTTTTCCAGCTATGGATCCAAGCTCTCAGCTCCTCCCCTCACCCATAATGCCCTGCTCTACCCTCATGACCTCAGATCTCGTTTGCCGCGCTGGTGACTGGATTTGGGTACATAGCTCTCAGCTAAGTGGTATTTTATTACTTGTAAAATCAAAAAATTTTTTGGTTCTTTGAGTGATTCTGTGTGAAAGTTTAGGTTTCCCTTTCTGAAAAGTGTATTTTGAGTTATTTTGAGTTAAATTAAGTAATTTTATTCCCTCCCTCGCTGTTGCGTAGAGTGTGTGTGTAGGCCTGTGTGTCTTTTGTTTTAAGTTACTTTCAGTAGCTTTTAGTGTTTTATAGATTATGGCTGACCAGCCTAAATCTATTTTTCGAATGCTCGAGTGTGGCCATAAGCTCTCACCGCTGATGGCCACACTCGGTGTGTTAGTGTCTCGGGGTTGAACACCTCACATCTGGTTGTTCCATTTGTGCAGGGTTCAACCCCAGGGCACTGAGGGAGCGGAGGTCCAAGCTGGTCTTGGCGGGTCTTTTACCGCCGGACTCGGCTCCGACCTCCGCTCCTTCGGGGACTACTGTGGCTACAGTTGTTCCCCCTGTGGCACCCCCTCCTGCTCCTGGGACTCAACCTCCCGCTTCTGGAGAGGAGAGGGATGCTACTAAAAAGGACCGGAGGGAGAAGCACCACAAGCGGCGGGCCGAGACCTCTGTTTCGGCCCCGCCAGCCAAGCGGGCTTCTCCCCCGGCTCCGTTGTCGGTTCGGTCTCCTCCTTCTCGGCTCCGGTCCCCTGTGTGCTTTTCACCGGGTCCTGAGGAGGAGGAGACCCGATCTCCGTCGAGGCTGTCGAGGAGGCACTCCAGGCCTACCTCGGTAGCCTCGTCGAGATCTACCCATAGCCTTTCTGATGCTGATCTGGACCGGATGATGAGAAGGTTCATCCAGGCCCAGATGCAGATGGGAGTGCTCTTGCCTCCCCCCCCTCCGGGGGGGAGCTCAACACCCTTTTTTAAGCCTATTGCTCCTTCTCCGACCCGCTATCCGGGTTCGGGGCAGCTGGAGCCGAGCAGCCGAGCCGGGGTGGGTCGGCGCCGATAGTACTTGGTACTTCGGATCCGACCCTGCCCTCGAGTGCGCCGGACCCGACCTCTCGGAGCCTGGATCCGAGCTTCGGATCCGGGGGGATCAGTGCTCCTTCGGCGCCGTCTGTGTCGGAGCGTACTGTCCCTTCGGATCCGAGTGCTTCGGCGCCGGCTCCGTCCACTCGGATCCGAGGGGAGCCGATTGTCGGATCCTTTGGTCGAGGTCGGCTCCCTTCGGCTTTTGATGTGGTGGAGAGGGCTCTGTTGAGGGTCTCCGGACCCCGGCACTTGCTTCGCTCCGCCCCGCTCCCTCTGCACTGGGCCAGGCTTCCACCATCCGGCCCCTGGGACAGCCCGTTGCTGTGCCCCAAGTTGTTGCTATGGAGCAAATTGCTGCTTTGCGAGGACTCCTCTGACAGCCGCCCAGAGGAGGTCCCTCGCAAGCATACGCAAAAGGAGGCACATTGACTCCCCGAGTCTCTCACAGAAGACACGGACTTGGAGGAAGGGAAGGCTCCCCACGGTCACCCCGAGGATGTCTCCTTTGGAGACATCATGGAAATGCTCCGTATAAGGGGTGGTCTGCCCCAAGTCTTCCTCGGACGAGTCCGTGTTCTTGGAGGCATTTGAACGGGCCCGTCTACCTCTTGGGTGTCCCCTGCCGACCCCTGGTGGACCTTATTACCACCAGGGCGTGGAAGGAACCGGACACCGTGGAGCCAATTCCCAAAAGACCGGATAGGATCCATAGACCGCCATCCGACCGGACCCATTGGAGTAAGGGGCCTCCGGTAGATGCCATGTTGACGGGCGGCCACAAAGAGGGAACTGGCTCAGGAGAGTCCTCAGTCCACCCACCGAGCAAGGAGTCTCGGATGATGGACCGCTTGGGGAAGCGGATGTTCAGTTCGCGACCTTCTCGGTAAGGGCGCTGAACTATTTGGCACATGTTATTCGGATGCAGCGAGATCTTATTAAGGAATACGCTGCATCCCCCTGAGTCCATTTCGAGGAGGACAGAGTTCTGCACTCCACCCGTATGGCCACTCTTAGGTCAGTTACAAATACTTCTATGCGGCTACTCTCCCATGCAACGGAGGCGCCGCTAGAGCTGCGGGACAGGACTGGTCACTAGGCGTCAGGCCTGGCTCCGTCACTGCGATTTTTCTGAGCCCTTCAAAGCGTCTTAACGCCCCTTTGATGGTTCTGCTCTGTTTCGCAAGACCGTTCGCGGGACGTTGAGCCAGAGCGAGAAGGACGCGAAGACGCTGTCTGCCGTCGGAATCCGCTTCTCTGCACCCCAGAGGCCCTATTCTAGGAACCAAAAGGGTCAGAAGAAGATGTGGTTCCGGAAGTCGCAGCAGTCCCAGCCTGCTCCGGACAACCAGTCCTTCCGTGGCAGAGGAGGACAGGGAGGACGCCGCCCTAGAGGCAGAGGGGCTCCCAGAAACTTCGGGTCCAGGGAACCTTTCTCTGAACGGCCCGCGCAGCCACCCTGAGGGGTTGCTCGCCTGCTCCCCTCTGGAGGCAGTCGGGGACGTTCGGGGCACCTAGCGGCATGGGAGTCCATAACATCGGACCGCTGGGTTCTCCAAATCATATCCAGGGGATCTCGCATACCTTTCCTCCACGTTCCAAATTTGAACTCCCGCCCAGACGTCCCGCGCGGCCTACGGGAGGCCGCTTGGGCAGAAATTGGCCATCTGCTAAAGAAAGGAGCCATCCAGCCCATTCCCCAGACCAGATCGGATCAGGGTTCTACTCCAGATTCTTTTAGTGCCAAAAGACGGGGAACTAAGACCAATCCTAGACCTCTCTCTTGAATCTGGCAGTCCCCAAAGAAAAATTCGAATGGTCACTCTGCAATCTATTCTCCCCTTCTGGGAGAAAATCACTGGATGTGCTCGATAGATCTCAAGGACGCGTACTACCACATCCTGATGGACAGGCGCTCCAGGAGGTTTCTCCGCTTCCGGCTGGGAGCCAGTCACTACCAGTTTCGGGTCCTTCCCTTTGGTCTCACCACAGCCCCCAGGGTGTTTACCAAAGTGCTAGCAGTGCTAGCGGCCCACCTGAGGCTTCAGGGCGTGCAGGTCTTTCCTTACCTGGACGACTGGCTTCTTACCGCCCCAACAAGTCTTCTACTTCTATTGGCGAGACTCCTTTCTCCATCTTGCTCCCTTTCTGGGCATCACAATAAATACAAAAGTCCAACCTGGCCCACACAGCTCTTAGATTTTATAGGGGCCAGGCTAGACAGAAGGAGTTTACGAGCCTTCCTCACTGCGGACAGAGTTCTAAATCTGCAGCTCCAGGTGCGGGCCATTCTCCATTCAAGTTCTGTTCCAGCGGAGTTGGTCCTGAGGGCTCTAGGGTCCATGGCTTCGGCTATAGCACTTCTTCCTCTTGCCAGGCTCAATATGCATTCTACAGTGGACGCTCTTAGTACAGTGGTCATACCTTGCTCTCCGCATGCATCATCCCATAGCGATCAGCAAGGCTTGCAAGCGGTCCCTCTTGTGGTGGCTCCACTCCCCGGATCTCCACAAAGGCCGCCCATTTTGTGCTTCTCCCCTCTCCCCACGGTGACCACGGACGCCTCCCGCCTCCGGTGGGGGGGCCACTTTGCGCGCCGGACAGTCCAAGGCACGTGGAACGATTCAGAGACCTTACTGCATATCAATGTTCTAGAGATGAGAGCAGTGCTCTTAGCGTTGCTAGCACTTCAGGACTTTCTTCCCTTGGGAACAATTGCGATTCAATCGACAACATGTCTGTTGTCTGGTACATCAACAAGCAAGGGGGAACAAGGTCTTACCCTCTTTGTCGAGAGGCCATGAGAGTTTGGGAATGGGCAATCTCCACCAATCGCTTTCTAATAGCAATGCACATTCCGGGTCGGTCCAACATCCTAGCGCACAAGCTCAGTCGCACCATTCTGACCCCTTACGACTGGTCTCTCAATTGTCAAGTAGCGAGACGCATATTCGCACGGTGGGGAACCCCTTCATGCGATCTGTTTGCTTCTCCCTCAAACACCAAGTGCGACAGTTTTTTCGCTCTAATACCTCCTCCCGGAGGTACCCCAAGAGACGCTCTGGTGCATGCTTGGCCACCCGGTCTTCTGTATGCCTATCCACCCTTGCCTCTGATGCTGCAAGTTCTTCAGAAAGCCTCTCGGGTGGGTTGCAGAATGATTCTCATTGCTCCATTCTGGCCTCGACAGATCTGGTTCCCCTTCCTAAGGTCTCACTCGGTGAATCCTCCTTGGATTCTAGATCCCATCCCGGATCTGATATCCCATCCATCCTGCATTCCTCCTCCGAACCTGGACAACCTGAAGCTGACCGCTTGGCTGCTCCAGTTCCACTCTTGATGAGGACTCGGTATTTCTTCACCTGTAAAGGCTATTTTGGTTGCGCTCATAAACCATCCACTAGAAAGGTTTACGAAGCAAATGGAAACGCTTTCTCTGTGTGGGCGGAGCGGCAAGGCCTGAATCCCTTCACGGTTCCTCTCCCTTTAGTGCTTGACTTTCTAACCACTCTCTTTAACGATGGTGCCAGCAGTTCCACAGTCAAAGTTCAACTGGCGGCAATTTCTCACTATCACATTGGCCATGACTCTAATCCTCTTATGTCAGCCAAATTGTGTAAAATATTTCTTAAAGGTACTTTTCTTCTCAGGCCCCTATAAAACAAGCAGTTCCTCCTTGGGACCTTTCTTTAGTCCTACAGGCCTTGACCGCTCCTCGCTTCGAGCCAGCGGCTACGGTGGATCTCAAATTCTTGTCCTACAAGACAGCCTTTTTGGTAGCCATTACATCAGCCAAGAGAGTTTCTGAACTTCAAGCTTTATCAGCTAAACCTCCTTACTTGGTATTTCATCCGGACCGTGTCTCCTCAGGACCAACCCGTCCTTTCTTCCTAAAATCGCTTCTGAAGCAAACATCAATCAATCCATTAACCTCCTGTTTTCTTCCCTAAATATGAAAACAAAGGTGAATATAAGCTACATTCACTAGATGTTCACAGGCAACTTAGATTTTATCTGAACAGGACAGCTGGTCATAGGCAATCCGACCAGCTGTTTATTTCCTTTGCAAAATTCAATTTGGGCAAGCCAATCTCTAAAGTTTCTCTGTCCCGCTGGATTTCACAGTGCATTTTATTGGCTTATCAAGCTTCAGGAAGGCCCGCCGGAGGGTGTTCATGCCCATTCAACCCGGTCAGTATCTACCTCGGCAGCCTTCAAGGCTAGGATTCCTCTAGATGATATTTGTGCAGCAGCCACGTGGGCTTCATCTCATACGTTTATTTCCCACTATAAGTTGGATCTTGCATCTAGGGTAGAGCATCCTTTGGCTCAGCGGTGCTCGGAATATCCTTCCATGATGGCCGCCCAAGATTCAGGTAGCTGGGGACTCTGTCCCACAGGTTGCAGACAAATGAATATCCTACTTCAGATTTAGAAGTTATGTACTCACCATAACGTTCCATCTGAGTAGGTGTATTCATTTGTCTGCAACCATCCCGCCCTCCTATCCCCCTGGCCTTTCAGTTTCCTGCATATTCTTTGTTACCCTTTTTAGGGTATTGTTGCTTTGGCAAACTCGATCTGAGGTCATGAGGGTAGAGCAGGGCATTATGGGTGAGGGGAGGAGCTGAGAGCTTGGATCCATAGCTGGAAAACCATGCCGGTTCGGATCCGATATCGGATCCATAACCCACAGGTTGCAGACAAATGAATACACCTACTCAGATGGAACGTTATGGTGAGTACATAACTTCTAATTCCGGATGGTCACTCTACAATCCATCCTGCCTTACCTGCAGGAGAACGACTGGGTGTGCTCTATAGATCTCCAGGATGCATACTACCATATAAAGATGCACAGATGCTCCAGGAGGTTCCTCTGCTTTCAGCTAGGGGCCAATCACTTTCAGTTCCGAGTCGTACCCTTCAGTCTCACCACAGCCCCCAGGGTGTTCATCAAGGTCATGGCAGTAGTAGTGGCTCATACCTGGACGATTAGCTCCTTGCTGCTCCCACCAGGTGTATACTTTGTCAGGCCAGAGGCTATTTCCTAAAACCGTTAGACTTGCTGAGAATTACAATCAACATATCCAAGTCTTCTCTAGACCCTGTTCAGGTCTTGGACTACATTGGAGCGAGGATAGATGCATTGCAAACCAATGTCTTTCCAACTCCAGAGAGAGTCCGGAACTTATGACTTTGCATCTGTGATCCTTCAGTCTCATCTTCCTCCAGCCGAGGTGGTATTACATGCCCTAAATTCCATGTCAGCCACCATTACTCTTCTCCCCCTGTGCTAGTCTTCATATGCGGGTACTACAGTGGACACTAGCGGTTCACTGGTAATAACTAGATCTACCGCTGACACATCCTATTCATATAAGCAATGCTTGTAGGAAGTCTCCTCTGGTGGATACACTCCTTGGATCTAATAGAGGGATGAACTTTTATTGCAGCCCCTCCCCAATCCACGGTGACCACAGAAGTCTCCCAATTGGGGACATTGCTCGGGCAGGACAGTCCAAGGCACGTGGTCCCTGATCGAGACCCAAGTTGCATATCAACGTTCTAGAGATAAGGGCAGTCTTGTTAGTGTTTCAGGCTCTTCATGTCTTTCTTCCTCTGGGAACTATTGCAATTCAGACAGACTTGTCAGTGGTCTGGTACATCAACAAGCAGGGATGAACCAGATCTTGCCTTTTTCGTGAGGTCATGAGTGTGTGGGAATGGCAGTCTCCATTAACCGTTTTCTGGTAGCAATGTGCATTCCGGATCGATCCAACATACTGACAAACTGAGCAGAACTTTCCTGATTCCTTACGAGTGATCTCTGAATCCTTTTGTAGCGGAGCAGATCTTCCTCGCATGGAGTCGGCCTTGCTGTGATCTCTTCACATCTCCTTCCAATGCAAAGTGCAGCAAGTTTTTTGCTCTGATCTCCCCACAGGAAGAATCCCCCTAGGACGGCTCTGGTCCATGCTTGGCCTCCCAGTCTTTATGCTTGCCTCCCCCATTATCTCTCATAACAAAATTTCTCCAGAAGGCTCGCAGGTTGGGGAGCAAATGTTGTCCTCATTGCCCCATTCTGGCCTCACCAAGTCTGGCTTCCCTTCCTTTGGTCTCATCTGATAGTTCCTCTATGGATCTTGGATCCGATACTGGATCTCATTTCGCACTCCTCGAGGGTCTCCCATGCAGACCTGGGCAGTCTGAAGCTCACTGCTTGGCTGCTCCAGTTCCCTTGATTGCTAGGACCCCAGGGCTATCTCCTCTAGTCAAGACTGTTCTGGTGGCAGATCATAAATCTTCTACCAGAAAACTGTACCATAGAAAATGGAAGTGTTTCTCTATCTGGGCTTCTCAAAGGGATTTGGACCCTTTCACAGCTCCTGTTCAGCGGTCTTTGACTTCTTGGCATACATTTTCCAGCAGGGTGCCAGCTCATCTACAGTGAAAGTTTAACTGGCTACCATTTCCAATTTCCATGTAGGTGAGAGCATGGCGGCTTTAGCTTCCTCCAGACTTTGCAAAATCTTTATTCAAGGTACCTTTCTTTTAAGACCCTCCCCCCGGTTAAAGATCCTACTCCTCCTTGGGATCTTACCCTAGTTTTACAAGCTTTGGTTGTTCCACCTTTTGAGCCTGCTGCTTCTGTAGATTTGAAATTTTTATCTTGGAAGACAGCGTTTCTAGTGGATATCACCTCTGCAAGGAGAGTGTCTGAACTCCAGGCATTATCTGTCAAACCTCCACATATGATTTTCCATAAAGACAGGGTTTCACTTCGTACTAATCCCTCTCTTCTTCCTAAAGTGACCTCTGAAGCAAATATCAGTCCATCAATTTGCCTGTTTTCCTTCCAAATTTTCAGAACAGGGGTGAATACAAAATACACTTATTAGATGTACAGAGGGCAGTTGCATTTTTACTTACACAGGGCTAAGACCTTTCGCAAGTCTAACTAGTTGTTTGTATCTTCTACACCTTTTCTGGGATCACCGGTTTCTAAGGTAACCATTGCCAGATGGATTTCACTTTGCATCCTTCAGGTTTGCAAAGGCATGTCTTTTCCGAGTAGGATGAATGCCCATTCTACTAGGTCCATGGCTATGTCAGGGGCCTTTTTGTCCAGGGTGTCTTTGGATAATATTTGTTCGGCGGCTACTTGGTCCTCATCTCACATCTTCATTTCTCATTATAATTTGGACATATCTAGGGGGAGAGCATCCTTTGGCTCTGCGGTGCTCCTAAATATCCTTCCATCAGAACCACTCAAGAATTTGGTAGCTGGGGGCTCTGTCCCACAGGTTGATGATCAAATGAAGTCAACTACTTCAGATAAAGAAGTTATGTACTCACCATAACGTTCCAGCTGAGTAGTTGGACTTCATTTGTCATCAACCCCCCCCCCCCCGACCTTGTCATTATGTTCTTACTTTGGTAGGCAGGAGAGAACGTGGCTCTCCTGTTTTTCATTGTTAGTAAGGTATATCGGTTCAGGCATATGTGTATGGTGTGGCAATCTCGATCTGAAGGAAGGAGATGGATGGGTATTATGGGTAAGGGGAGGAGCTTGGAGCTCAGATCAAATGTTGGTGAAGCTGTCATCTCGAATCCAGTCTGGATACGATTCCCACAGGTTGATGACAAATAAGTCCAACTACTCAGATGGAACTTTATGGTGAGTACACAACTTCTTTTTTTTTTTTTTTTTTTTTTTTTTTATAATCCAGTTTTTCAAGAGGTATTTAGCATTTATTCTCTGCTACCTTCTCCCATGTCCTCTTGAAACCCTAAAGAAGTAAATAGAAGAGGTTTGTCTTTTTTTGGGTGCTTCAGAAACATATTGACCCCGTTTCTGCCCCTGTCCAAATTGTCCTTGATTTTTTTGCAGCAGTCTTCAACGAAGGTGCTAGCTCCTCAACCATTAGAGTTCAGTTACCGGCCATCTCAAATTTGCACATTGAATTTGAGAACTCTACCCTGGCTTTATCTAAACTTTGTAAGTCTTCTTGAACAGTACCTCTTTTGAGACCGCCTTATAAAGATCCAGCTCCTCCATGGGAATTAAATTTGGTACTGCATGCCTTTTTTCATTCCCCCTTTGAACCAGCAGCAAACTGTGATCTTAAGTTTCTGACCTGGAAGATTATCTTTCTGATGGCTATCCCTTTGCTAGAAGGATTTCAGAACTTCAAGCTTTATCTTTTAAACCTCCTACTTGATCTTTCATAGGGATAGAGTAACATTACAAACCAATCCTTTTCTTCCTAAGGTGGTGTCAGAATCTAACATCAGCCATTCCATTCATCTGCCAGTTTTCTTTCCTACGTTTGCAAATAAAGTTAAATATGTATTGCACGTACTAGATGTTCACAAAGAATTACGTTTTTACTTGCACAGAGCAAAAGAAATTAGTAAGATGGATTAGTTTGTCTCCTTTGCAGGTTCTAAATTGGGTAAATCGGTTGCAGAGTAACTTCAGCCAGATGGCTGATGGATTGTATATCATTTGTCTACAATAAGGTGGGCCTGTCCTTACCAAAACCATTAAGAGCCCATTCAACTAGGTCCATGGCTGCTACTTCAGTCTTTCTTTATAGGGCTTCCATGGACAACGTGTTCAGCTGCAACCTGAACCAGTCCTTATACCTTTATTACTCATTACAAACTGGATCTGGTGTTGGGGGAAGGAGCAGCCTTTGGCTCAAGTGTACTCAGAATATCCTACCTTAGAGTCCACCTGGAGTTTTGGGTAGCTGGGAACTCTCTCCTAACTGTTGAGAAATGAATGAAAATTGACATAATCAGATTAAAGAAGTTATGTACTCACCATAATATTCCATCTGTTCCCATTTTCATTCTTCAACTCCCCTCCCACTAACCCCCAACTTTTTACAATTGATTTCTGGAAGAATGAGAACTTACAAGGACACCACTGTTCTTATTTTGAGCTCCAGATAATGGATTCTTCTCTCAGGAATGTTATGATAATATTTCTTACATTGTCCATCAGCAAACAAGATCTGAGGTTTGTTGGGGGTTGGTGCCATACAGGGAAGGGAGGAACACAAGAACCTTTTAAGTGGCCATGAGCTAAAATAATGGCAGAGTCAGATCTGAACCTAACTGTTGAATGAATATGGACAATGTGTATGGAATTTTATGGTGAGTACATAACTTCTGATGTGATGTTGTCAATCTCTACTTTTATTCTCACTGGTGGGTCGGATCTGATCTGTTTCGCCCATTTCTCCAGCTCGAGGACTTGAGCAAAGCTCATGGGCCTTATTCTTTACACACAGTGCAACCCCGTAATTACGTCATCTCGCTTGCTGTACAGCGAAGAGGTTAGATTGTATAGCTCTGGGATAAGTAAACACAAAACAAAACTCCTTGCTGAAAAAACCAACTGGTAATTCGAAAAAATCAGGATACCAGGATAACGAACAAAAGTGCAAAACGAAAATTATTTATTTGTCAGCTTCACCAGCACAGCGTTAAAAACACATAGAACACATCAGTGGTATATCATCAAAGCGCTTTCACCGGGCCTCCCAGTTTCTCAAGACATTGAATACATTGTTGGGTAGATTCATTTATACTACTCTTGCCACCCATTATTTAATTGATTACGCAATTAATCCATTATTACATTTGTATTTAAAAAGATAGAATCCCTTTTAGCATTGTCACAAGTTGGTGGTATTAGTTTTATTACAATTTTATAATAAACCATCCCTTGTTCCACTCTACTATGGGATACAAAGTAGAGTGGAACAAGGGATGGTTTATTATAAAATTGTAATAAAACTAATACCACCAACTTGTGACAATGCTAAAAGGGATTCTAGCTTTTTAAATACAAATGTAATAATGGATTAATTGCGAATCAATTAAATAATTAAGGGTGGCAAGAGTAGTATAAATGAATCTACCAAACAATGTATTCAATGTCTTGAGAAAGCCTGGGAGGGCCCGGGTGAAAGCGCTTGATGATATACCACACTTTGGATGTGTTCTATGTGTTTTTAACGCTGTGCTGGTGAAGCTGACAAATAAATAATTTTCGTTTTGCACTTTTGTTCGTTATCCTAGCTCTGGGATAAGTACTTAGATTTTTTCTGGGATTATGTTATATGATGGTATTACCTTTTTCTATTCTTTTTTTTCTATAAGTAGATTATTTTTTCAAACTAGATGTTCTTCGTGTTTCACTGTTGCAGTCATTACACTTGGGTTATCCTGCTGGCAGGCTACCCGCACTCTGCCTGAATTCCAAAGTATAGGTCCGGCGTCGGTTGCTGCCACCTCTTCCCTGACGTCAGTGCGCCGGGGGAATAAAAGATGCTGCCGACATTTTCTTCAGTCTTTCTTGCCGCGTGGTGCCCTAAGCATAAGCAGTTCGCAAGTGCCAGTCGGCCGTCTCCTGAGATTTTCGTGTTTGAATTTCAGATCCGAAGTCTTCATTTAAAGCTAAGTACCCCGTTGGGGAAACTTTTTTCTTGCTCCAGACCAGTGTCAGAAAAAGTTAATGTTTGTATTTCTTGTGGGAAGCAAATACCTCATAAGGACTTTTATTCTTACTGTATTGCTTGCCTAGGCCCTGACCACGATGTTGCTAGTTGTCAGTTTTGTGCTTGATTTAACCAATGCATTATTAAGCGTCTGTACGATTTTGCATTTCACTATTTTGGCAGAAGATTTAATTATACAATGTCGTCTGATAGCCTTCTGACTACTGGAATTCACAAGAAACGCAAAGAAAAAGACAGGCATCCGAGGTCCAAAACTGACCAGGCTTCTTCTGGTTCGCCGGTTCTCAGTGAGGCACCTTTGCAACACCTGACACCCGCTACTTTAGACCCGCAGGCCGCTACTGACTCCCTTGTGGAGTCTACTAGGCCACTGGAAGCTCAAGGTATTGGGCCTTCAGAGACTATTCCCTCAGATGGGTTCGGAGCCGCTGAGCAGGCATCTGCTTCTGAGGGTGTTTTCAGACCTACTCAATTGTACATTAAAACGATTTCAGCTTCAAAGGCAAAGACTAAAGTGTCTTTAAAGACAAAGAAACAAGTACAACAGCCTCATGGACAGGCCTCCATGCCCAAAAAACAGATGCTCAAAATGGCCGAAGACCTAATTACTTTGATCAGGAGTTCCCATCCCCCTCCAGATAAAAGACCTAGGCAAGAGACAGAATATGAATCTTCAGATCAGGTTTCCATTTCATCTGATTCCTCTTCTGATCAGGAATACTCCCTTCCTCCCTATGAGGATTCTGATGCTGAAGAATCTGTCCCTTCAGCCTCTCCTCCTGAGGATTACTCTTTTGGTGAAACTTGCATACCATGAGGGAGCATTTCCACTGGGAGAGCCAAGATTTTTCAGAATCTAAGAAAAGGCTCAGAGACTTCCTTTTACTACCACAACACAGGTCCCTAGCTATTCCACCTGTGTTAGATATTGTAGATGTATTCTCAGAGTCCAGTCTGACCCCTGACTCTTTACCTCCAGCTCCTGTTAAGCCGGACAGGTGCTATAGGGTTCCTGACTCTCATAAATTCCTTTTCAAAAACCCTGCTGCTGACCCAGAAACTCTCTATCAGGGTCCCAAAGGAGTCAAGGCTTCCACTGCAAAAAACCCTACCCCCTTTAACAGGGACTCTAGGGCATTGGACAAATGGGGAAAAAAGATTTACACTTTTGCTACCTTGGCTATAAGGGCTTTAAATTGTCAGTTTCATATGCTCAAATATCAGCAATATATTATGTCACTGCTTAAACAAAAAATGTTGATAAATTCTGAATGTGCAGAAAACAAAGAAATGCAGGATTTATTGCATGCGGCTGAACAAGTGGGAAAGCATACTTTGCAATGTGGTTTTGATTCTTTGGAGGCCTCCTGCAGGGCCGCTGTTACGGGTTCTGTCATCAGGAGGCATGCTTGGTTAAAGGAACAAAATCTGCCTGATCATGTCAAAGCAAAATTATTAGATGTCCCTTTACAGCATATCTTGTTCGGTGTTAAAGAAAATGGAGGACAAAGCTAAATCAATGCAAACGGTTAAATATTTCTTACAGGTACAGCCTCCCAGATTTAGCAGACACTGGCTTACAAATAATTGGTCCTTTCCAGTGTCAGACAGACCACAAAGGGGCAGATACAGACGCCCAAGAGGCAGATCCCAGCCCCAAGGTTCATACAGGTCTAAACAATTGGGGTGCTTCTACCTTCTAAAAGTGGAGAAGACAAATCACAGCCATACAGGAAACGGTCCCAGTTACTTCCCCCTGCCTGCACCAAGCACTTATCTTCTGGCAGCACCTTTAGGGGGAAAACTAGCACTTTTTTCTCAAAATTGGCACATTATAACACAGGACAAATGGGTCCTAGACATAGTGACGTAAGGCTACAAATTTCACTTCCATACCCTGCCAAGACATCAGTGGGCAGAGGCACAAAAGTGTCATCCCTCATGGACATGAGGGTCATTTAACAAGTACAAGAGCAGGGACGAGGATTTTATTCAAGACTGTTCTTGGTACCAAGAAAGGACAAGATCTCGAGACCAATACTGGATCTATCTATTCTAAACACATATCTGGATATTCCAAAATTCAAAATGTTGACTCTACAGCAACTTCTGCCCAAGCTGGGCAAGAAGGCTTGGCTTGTGGCTTTAGACCTAAAAGAGGCATACCTGCATGTGCCAGTCCGACAAACATGCAGAAGATACCTCAGATTCAAAGCTGGCTCAATGCATTACCAATTCTCTGCACTGCCCTTTGGCTTATCTACTGCACCCAGGGTCTTCACAAAGTGCCTGGCACCAGTAATTGCATTCTGCAGACAAAGAGGAAACAAATATATCCTTACTTGGATGACTGCCTTATTCAAGCAGAGAACAAGGACATCCTACTACAGCATCTGGCGTTTGTAAAGAGATTTCTAACAGGCCTAGGGTACACAGTAAATGAAAAGAAATCAAAACTAATACCCTCTCAAGAGATAATATTCCTGGGTGCAAGCTTAAATACAACTGCCCAGATGGCTTATCTCACGCCAGACAAACAAAAGCAACTGACTACCTATTTCAACCTGTTAAAGGCCCGGTTATCCGCAAGAAACATTCTGCCGGATTTGGGCTTCATGGCATCCTACATTTTACTAATTCCATATGCAAAACTGCATATGAGGAAACTTCAATGGTACCTAAAAAGTGTTTGGACTCAACATTACCACAGCCTGGAAACAATAATTACCTTCATTCCGTGCCTGCAACAGGAGTTTCGATGGGCGAAGGCTGGTCACCAGAACAAGGGACAGCCATTCACTTTACCCGTAGCCAGGCAGACATTAACAACGGATGCATCAGATTATGCCTTTAGGGCCCACATGGCAGGAAGATGTGTTCAAGGCACATGGTCCGCAAACCAAATGCATCTACATATCAATCACAAAAAGATGCTAGCTGTTTAGAATGCCCTGACAGCCTTCAAGGACCTACTTTATCCGGGACAACTACTGATAAAGACAGACAACACCACGGTCATGTGGTATATAAACAAGCAGGGAGGCACTCATTCTTTCCCCCTTTGCAGACTAGCCATGACTTTGTGGGACACAGCATTGACTTGCCAAGTTACATCTGCAGGCTCAATTCCTAACAGGAAAGATAAATACTCTGGCAGATGAACTAAGCATAAACCTCATGGATCCCCACAAGTGGAAATTGGAGCCACAAGTCTTAAGCATGATAACAAGGAAATGGGAATATCCGGATATAGATCTGTTTGCCTCTCCTCACAACTACCAACTAAAAAGATTCTGCACAAAGACTTATCACAGACAAGCATGGAAAGTGGATGCCCTATCTTTCAGCTGGAAAAGCTTAGCAGTATATGCCTTTCCTCCACTGCCTCTCCTCCCCAAGGTACTCCTAAAGGTCAGACAAAAGAAGCCGAAGATGATACTGATTGCCCCAGACTGGCGCCGCCAGTACTGGTATCCAATCCTAAGGAACTTGTCTCAATGCCTGGCTTGGACCTTGCCTCAAATACCTCATCTACTGTCCCAACAAAACAATCCGATCCTGCACAGCCAACTAAAGACCTTCAATCTGGCAGCATGGCGGATAATGTAGTCATACAAAACATGCCTCTCACTAAAGCTGTGATGGATGTCATTTTGGAGGCCAGAAGGCCTAGTACCAGAAAGTCTTGCGCTGGAAAGTGGAAGAGATTCTGTGCTTGGAACCAGGCACAAGGAATTGACACAGCTGTGCAATACTTAACTGAGATGTTGGACAAAGGCCTATCCTTCTCATCAATTAAAATTCATGCCTCTGCCATTTCGGCTCATTACAATACAGTGCCACCAATCTTTTCTCACCCTTTAAGGCAGTACCTCAGGGGAGCCAAAAACTTAAGGCCTCCAAGGAGATCACCAATACCTGCATGGGACCTCAATTATGTCTTGGAAAAACTCACCCTGCCTCCTTTTGAGCCAGCCGCTACAGCTGATATAAAGTTTTTATCTTGGAAAACAGCTCTGCTCCTAGCAATAACCTCTGCAAGACGAGTCTCAGAGCTACAGGCACTCTGGCTGTGGAACCTTTTATCATTTTTTATCCAGACAGGGATGTTCATCGTGTTACACTGCTGCAGCCATTACACTTGGGTTATCCTGCCGTCAGGCGGTCCCGCAGTCGGCCAGAGTTCCAAAGTCTTGGTCAGGCGTTGGTTGCTGTCGCTTCTTCCCTGACGTCAGTGCGCCAGGGATATATAAGATGCATCCGACACGGTTTTCTTCATTCTTTCTTGCCGCGCGGTGCCTGAAGCAGAAGCAGTTCGCAAGTGCCAGTTGGCTGACTCCTGAGATTTTCGAAGTCGAATTTCAGATCCGAAGTCTTCAATAAAGCTAAGTACCCCGTTGGGGAAACTTTTTTCTTGCCACAGACCGATGTCAGAAAAAGTTAATTGTATTTCTTGTGGGAAGTAAATACCTCATATCCACTCTTACTGTATTCCATGCCTAGGCCCTGATCACAATGTCACTAGTTGTCGGTTTTGTGCTAGATTTAACAAACGCACTATAAAAAGACGTTTTGATTTTGCTTTGCACTACTTTGGCCAAAGGTTCAATTATACTATGCCGTCGGATCAGCAGACGACCTCAGTACCGAAAAAACGCAAAGACAAGGAAAGACAGGCATCTGAGGTCCAAAACAGACAAAACCTGTTCTAGGCCAGTCGCTGGTTCTCAGTGAGGTGCTTTCGCAGCCTCTGACACCCACTACCTCAGAGCCACAGGCCGCTTCCGACTCCCACGTGGAGACATCTAGGCCTCTGGAAACTCAAGGTATTGGGCCTACGGAAACCAATCCCTCAGATGGGTCCAGAGCCACTGAGCAGGCATCGGCTTCTGAGGGTGTGTTCAGGCCTTCACAACTTACCATTAAAACAGCCAAGACAAAGGTACCATTAAAGGCAAAGAAATAAGTACAGCATTCTCCTGGACAGTCCTCCATGACTAAGAAACAGATGCTTAAAATGGCCGAAGACCTCATTACTCTAATCGGGTTCCCATCCCCCTCATGAGAAAAGGCCTAGGCAGGATACAGACAGACTCCTCTGATCAGGTTTCCATTTCCTCTGATTCCTCCTCAGACCAGGGATACTCTCTACCCCCCTATGAGGACTCTGATGCTAAAGAATCTATCCCTTCAGCCTCTCCTCCAGAGGATTATTCTTTTGGGGAAACTTTACATACCATGAGGGAGCATTTCCATTGGGAAAGTCATGATTACTCAGAATCCAAGAAAAGGCTCAGGGATTTCCTCTTATTGCCTCAGCACAGGCCCCTGGCTATTCTGCCTGTGCTAGATATTGTGGATGATGTGTTCTCTGAATCCAGCTTATTTCCTAATTCTTTGCCCCCTGCTCCAGCCAAGCCAGATAGGTATTATAGAGTCACTGACTCTCACATGTTTCTTTACAAAAAACATTCTGCTGATCCAGAAACTATTTCCCAGGGTCCAAAAGGGGTTAAGGCTTCCATTGCAAAAAATCCAGTACCCTCTGACAGAGATTCCAGGGCTTTGGGTAGATGGGGGAAGAAAGTATTCACCTCTGCAACTTTAGCAGTAAGAGCTTTAAATTGCCAGTTTCACATGCTTAAGCACCAACAGTATTTAATGGCTCAGTTAAAACAGAAAATGCTTGCAAGCTCAGAAGCTCCTGATTGTAAAGAAATGCAGGATTTATTGCATGCAGTTGAACAGGTGAGAAAACATACTCTGCAATGTGGTTTTGATTCTTTAGAGGCCTCTTGTAGAGCTGCAGTTACAGGTCCTGTGATTCGAAGACATGCTTGGTTAAAAGAACAGAGTTTACCTGATCATGTTAAGGCAAAATTATTGGATGCTCCTTTACAGCATGATACCTTGTTTGGTGTTAAGGCAGAAGAGGTGTTAAAGAAAATGGGGGAAAAAGCTAAATCTATGCAAACAGTCAAGGATTTCTTACAGGTACAGCCACCTCGGTTTAGCAGAAATTGGCCAACAAAGAATTGGTCCTTTCCAGTGTCAGACAGACCACAGAGAGGCAGATACAGACGCCCAAGGGGCAGATCTCAACCCCAAGGCTCAAACAGACAACGATAGTGGGGCACCTCAACCCCAAAAGGAGGTGAGGACAAGTCTCAGCCTTACAGGAAACGGTCACAATGACTTTCCCCTTCGTACGCCAAGCACGTCCCTTTTGGAAGCCCCCTTAGGGGGGAAAACTAGCACTTTTTTCTCAAAACTGGCAATCACCTAAGACAAATGGGTTTTGAATATTGTCTCTCAAGGTTACAGATTCCACTTTCATACTTTACCAAAGCTAAAAGGAATGCCAGACCTGCCACAAAATCAATGGGCAGAGGCACAAAAACAAATTTCAGCCCTCATGGACATGAGAGCTATTCAAAAAGTACCACAACAGGAACAAGGACAAGGATTTTACTCAAGACTCTTCCTGGTCCCCAGAAAGGACAAGGCCTGGAGGCCCATACTAGACCTTTCAATTCTGAATACTTACCTGGATATTCCGAAATTCAAAATGTTGACATTACAGCAGCTTCTACCCATCCTAGGCAAGAAGGCTTGGCTTGTTACTCTGGACCTCAGAGGCATACCTGCATGTCCCTATCAGACAAAATTGCAGAAGATACCTCAGATTCAAAGCTGGTACAATGCACTACCAATTCTCTGCACTGCCCTTTGGCTTATCTACTGCACCCAGGGTCTTCACAAAGTGCTTGGCACCAGTAATTGCATTTTGCAGGCAAAAAGGAATTCAAATATATCCATACCTGGACGACTGCCTCATTCAAGCAGAGACAAAGGACATTCTTCTACAGCATCTGGCATTTGTAAAAAGTTGCTAATTTCTCTAGGGTACACAGTAAACGAAAAGAAGTCAAAACTAGTGCCCTCGCAACAGATTATATTCCTGGGTGCCAGCTTAAATAAAACGGCCCAGATGGCTTACCTCACGCCAGACAAACAAGTTCAACTAATTCAATATTTTCAATTACTGGCAAAAAAGTCCCATCTCCCTGCAAGAAAAATTCTGCAGGCCCTGGGATTCATGGCATCCTGCATACTACTAATAACATATGCCAGACTGCATATGAGGAAATTACAATGGTACCTAAAAAGTGTTTGGACTAAACACACTCACAGTTTAGAAGCAGTAATACCAATGATTCCCTGCCTACAACAGGAGTTTCGATGGTGGGCACAGGCATGTCACCTAAACAAGGGTCAGCCTTTTACCCAACCCACAGCCAGGCAAACTCTAACAACAGATGCTTCGGATTACGCCTGGGGAGCACACATGGCAGGAAAATGCATTCAGGGCAAGTGGACCACAGACCAGATGCATCTTCACATCAATCAGAAAGAGATGGCTGTTCAGAATGCCCTAACAGCTTTCAATGACCTTCTACATCCAGGACAGTTATTACTAAAGACGGACAACACCACAGTAATGTGGTACATAAGCAAGGGGGCACTCATTCTTATCCCCTATGCAGGCAAGCCATGACCTTGTGGAACACAGCTCTAACGTATCAAGTTCACCTGCAAGCACAATTCCTGCCAGGAAAGAAAAATACTCTGGCAGACAATCTAAGCAGAAATATCATGGACCCGCCCGAATGGAAATTGGATCCACAAATCTTCAGCATGGTAATGCAGAAATGGGGATGCCCAGACATAGATCTTTTTGCCTCCCCACTGAATTGCCAACTACAAAAATTCTGCACAAGGACTTAGCATAAACAAGCATAAAAGTGGATGCTCTTCTGTTCAGCTGGAAAAACCTAAAAGTTTACACCTTCCTGCCACTGCCTCTCCTTTCAAAGGGACTCCTAAAAGCCAGACAAGAAAAACCAGAGATGATCCTGATTGCTCCAGACTGGCCACGCCAGCACTGGTGCCCTATCTTAAGGAACTTGGCTCAAGGCCCACCATGGATTTTGCCTCAAATTCCAAACCTAACTCAACAAAACAATCAGATCCTGCACAGTCAGCTCAAAACCCTAAACCTGGATGCATGGCAGATACATTAGTCAAGCAGGCAACACCTCTCTCTAAAGCTGTTATGGATGCCATTTTGGAGAACAGGAGGCCTAGCACCAGGAAAGCTTACTCAGAAAAATGGAAGAGATTCTGTGCCTGGAACCAGGCTCAAAGCCTTGACCCTCTTGTTCCAAACATTCCTCAGATTTTACAATACTTAACTGAGATGCTGGATAGAGGCCTATCCTTCTCATCAATTAAGATCCACGCCTCTGCCATTTCAGCGCATTACAACACGGAGCCTCCTTTATTCTCTCATCCCTTGCTAAAGCAGTACCTCAGAGGGGCTAAAAACATAAGACCGCCCCGGAGAGCGCCAACACCAACTTGGAACCTCAGTTTCATTTTGGAAAAACTGACCCTACCACCATTTGAGCCAGCCAGTACAGCCGATCTAAAATTTTTATCATGGAAAACAGCTCTGCTCCTGGCAGTAACTTCAGCAAGAAGAGTCTCAGAGCTACAGGCATTAATGGCAGTGGAACCTTTTATAATTTTTCATCAGGACAGGGTATCTTTAAGGACAAACTCTACCTTTATGCCAAAGGTGGTATCTAGTGTGGCTCTTAACCAAACCATCCATTTGCCAGCTTTTTATCCAAACCCCCAGAATAAAGTGGAGAAACTTCTGCATTCTTTGGACATACACAGACAGCTTTGCTTCTACTTGGACAAAACAAAAGTTTTCAGGAAAACTGAGCAACTGTTTGTAGCATATGCTGCACAATCACAGGGCAAGGCTATCTCAAAGCAGACTATATTCAAATGGATAGGACACTGTATTCGGTACTGCTACACACAGCATGGAAAATCAGTCCCAAATAACATTAGGCCACATTCCACCAGGGCAACAGCCACTTCAACATCCTTCCTCAGTGGAGTACCTACCAAGGAAATTGTGGAGGCTGCAACTTGGAGTTCAGTGCACACCTTTACCAAGCATTACCACCTGCCCCTTTACTCTAAATCCAGAGCAGGATTTGCCACTGCAGTTCTGCAGGGCCTCATGGCCAATCCTAACTCTTTATAGACCAGCCACCCAACCTTTGCCTTGGGATTCTACCCAAGTGTAATGACTGCAGCAGTGTAGCACGATGAACATAGTACAGTTTTGTGCTTAACATAAATGTAGATGTTCGATTGTTCACACTGCTGCCGTCCAGGTTACCCTCCCTCCATCCCCTCTGAACTAGCTGGACTTATCTATATCTTTCTGTCCTATACAACCTTTGGGGTGTATTTGCTGGTAACTGAAGGTATGTTTTTTTATTTTATATGTATATTTTTGATTAGCAGTATGTATTGCCTACCTACCTGGGGACACCTGACATCTGGGGCACGAAAAACTGAAGAAAATGGCGTCTGATGCATCTTATATACCCCTGGTGCACTGACGTCAGGGAAGAAGCAACAGCAACTGATGCCGGACCAAGACTTTGGAACTCTGGCCAACTGCAGGACTGCCTGATGGCAGGATAACCCAAGTGTAATGACTGCAGCAGTGTGAAAACTCGAACATCTGCATTTATGGTAGGTACAAAACTGTACTTTTCTCTGAGGGCAAACCCGACATTTATGCCTAAGGTTGTGTCCAGTGTGGCCCTTAACCAAACTATTCATCTGCCTACTTTTTATCCAAACCCACAGAATAAGGGGGAGAGAATTCTGCATTCTTTGGACATACACAGACAACTACGCTTCTACTTGAACAGAACCAAAGCTTTCAGAAAGACAGAGTAATTATTAGTGGCATATGCTGCAGGATCACAAGGAAAGGCAATCTCAAAGCAGACTATTTCAAAGTGGATAGGCCACTGCATTCATTTCTGCTATTCACAGCATGGCAAGCCAGTGCCTAAGGGCATTAGGCCACATTCAACCAGAGCGCAGCCACTTCAGCAGCCTTCCTCAGGGGAGTACCAGCCAAACACATTTTAGAGGCTGATACCTGGAGTTCAGGGCACACTTTTACAAAGCACTATCTTTTACCACTCTACTCTAAATCCAGGGCAGGTTTTGCCACTGCAATTCTGCAGGGCCTCATAGCCGCTCCTAATGCTATTTAGCTCCAGCCTCCCAACCATAGTTTTGGGATTCAACCCAAGTGTAATGACTGCAACAGTGAAACACAAAGAACATAGTACAGTTGTGTACACTTAACATAAATGTAGATGTTAGTGTATTCACTGTTGCACTCCAGGTTACCCACCATCCCCCATTTCTTTGCTGGAACTTATCTGCACTTCTCTAATCTATAAAACCTATGTGGTGTATTTGCTTGTAGATGAAGGTATAATATATTTTGGTGCATGCATGTTTTATTGGCATATTTTTAGCCTACCCTTTTGGGGGCACCTGACATCTGGGGCAAGAAAATCTGAAGAAAATGGCATCGGCTGCATCTTTTATACCCCTGGTGCACTGACGTCAGGGAAGAGGCAACAGCAACCGACGCCGGACCTAGACTTCGGAATTCAGGCCGACTATGGGTAGCCTGCCAGCAGGATACCCCAAGTGTAATGACTGCAACAGTGAATACACTCGAACATCTACATTTATGGTAAACTTACACAACTGTACTTTCTTTACCCTTTTCTTTTTTTCCATAAGTTGACGTCCGTTTTAGTTACGGGGCATCTAAGGAATGTCTGTTTTTAGTTAGAGGATGTTCCTTTCTCCTGTTAAAAAAAAAAGTATATATATCTTTTGTTTATACATTTTCTTAATTTCTGCTTAAATTAGAGCCTTTTTTATTGTCTGTGTGGGTCTGTTTAAATCCATTTAAGTTAGGGGACTTATTCTGCTAGACTGGGAGTGACTGTCTCTCTGTGTTCTTTCCCTTCCTTTAGTCATGTCGCAAAAACATGATAGTAAGCCCTTAGGTTTAAAAAAAAATGTGAAAAGTGCAGAAAGAAGGTGCCCCTTAGCGATTCACACATCTTGTGTGTATTGTTTGGGTCCTCTTCATTTGCAAGAGTCTTGTTCCCTTTGCCACAATTTCAGTAAACAGTTATTAATGGAATGTAGAAACGAGCTTATTTGGAAAGGCTGCCGTAAGTTGCCTTTCTTTCAGGCTATATCTCCCGAATCTTGTGACAATCCACCAGAAGACCTTTATTGGAGCAGAGATCCTAGTCAGAGCCGAAGCAGATGGCTCCAAAGTTAAATCCGAAGGCTGTCTCAGAGCAGACCTCTCCTCCTGGTTCCAGAGCTCCCTCAGATTGGGGAGTTTCACTGCCGCAGAGTGTTACAACGGAGCATAGACAGAGGAGCAGATCACCCTCCTTAGAAAAACTTTCTTCTCGGCTCCCTTCTCCACTGCTAGCTAGATCAAGGTCACCTACCCTGTCCACTAGGTATACCAGGAGTTTATCTTATGAAGATGTGGCTAGGGTCATAGACTGTTGAAGACACCAGCTTTGGAAAAACTACTGTTGGATCCGAGCCCAAGGGAGTCTGAGCAGACTCACCCCCCCCCCCCTTCTGACTTAGTTCCTACTCCGTTCTGTCTCCCTGTTTCGGAGCCAGAAGGTTCCGACATCCAGGTTTTCAGTGTCTGATCCAGGACCCATAAGTTCCTTGAACATATCTGCCCCAAGTGTCTCTATGCCTTCGGGGAGCCAACACTCACTGGTCGGGTCCGCGGAGACTTTTTGGATCTCTTGGGAACCAGCTATGGCTCTGGACGCTTTGGATCCTACCTCTGCTTTGGAGCTTCCCACTTCTATTCCGGAGATTCATTTGGCTGCAACAACTATTTTTTCAGATCCTGGGAGTTCTTCGGAGTGGGGAGGGACTGCCTTCGAGGTGATGAGGGTTTTGACTACCTCACAATCTGAGACGCAATCTCCTTCAGGTCTTCCTCTTCAGTCCAGGTGTCTGTCTTCTCATGTGCCCTCTCCACAAGTCCACAGAGATGATGGACCTCAGGATGTCCCTCAGGGTACTGCCCACTCTTCTGAAACCTCTCCAGAGTATCCCACTGAAGAGGTCCCTTGGAAGAGAACATGCAAGAGGAAGCATCCTGACTCACCAGAGGAGTCTATCACATCTAACACAAACCTCAATGATGCAGAAGGGGCCCCATGATCACCTCTTGAAGATGTCTCCTTTGGTGACATCCTCGAAATCTTAAAACAGAGAGGTGGTTGACAGTCCTCCACCACTTCAGCCGAGGAGTCTGTTTTCCTGAACCTTTTGCATCTCTTCCATTCTTAAGCTTGGGAAACCGTAGACACAATAGACCCTACTCCTAGAAGGCCAAATACGTACATTACTGCTCCAAAAGAAAAAAGCTTTTTAACAAATGGTGTAGCAGTTGATGCCATGGTCATGGCCACTGAGAAGGAACTTTCTAAAACCAGTTCCTCTATCCATCCTACTAATAAGGACTCTGGATAGGTTTGGGAAGCACATCTTCTCATCAGCGAACTTTGCTTTGCGGTCTCTCAATTATCTCACCCACTTCACTAGATTACAGAGAGACCTGTTTAAAGAATTATCAGACTCCCTCCAGGGGGCCATAGATGATGCGGTAACAGATAAAATCAATGCTCAGCTCGCCACCTTGAATTCAGTTATTAACTCGTCCGTGAGACTCATTTTTTTGCGCAGCAAATGGAACGAGTAGGGCAGCAGGCTCAGGTTTCTCTCTTACAAGGCAGGCCTGAATGTGCCTTTGCAATTTCATGGAGCTGTTCGAGTCTTCCTTAGTTGACGCTCCTTTTTATGGTTCTCTTTTTGGACCGAAAGTGAGGGAAATGCTCAGCAGGTGTGAACAAGAAGGCAAGACCTTGTTTGCCATTGGAGTGTGTTTCTCTACTCCTAGCCGACCCTTTCCCAAAGGTCAAAAAAGTAGTGGGAAAATGTGGTTCAGAAATTCGCAAAGATCTTACCGGGGCACACAAGGTAAAAGTTCCCCCTAGAGGCAGAGGGGGGCAACAGTAATGGAAGACTGCGCCTGCGCAGCAGAGGAGGTCTGCAGTACCAGGGCTCCAGAGACGCTTTCTTTGGGATACCCTTCCAGCACTCCTGCAGGAGTGCTTGATTGCTCGCCTCTGAAAGGTGGTCAGGGATCGACTGTTTCTGCACCAGGAAACCTGGCTAAAGATAAACAACAAATGGGTGCAGGACATAATATCCAGAGGATATATAATTCCCTTCTCTCCTATCCCTACAATCAAATCAGTTTCAGATGTTATACCCTGTCAAAAGGAACAAGCAACACTAGAAATTCAAAAGTTGCTAAGAAAAAGTCATACAGGAAGTCCCCGCAGACCAGAGAGGATCCTGAACTTAAGATTATTTTTAGTTCCAAAGAAAATGGGACTGGAGACCCATTTTAGATCTCAGCAACCTAAACAAATCAGTAAAGACCAAGTTCCGGATGGTAACACTGTAGTCGATACTTGCCATTCCTTGAAAAAGACAATTGGATGTACTCTGTAGACCTTCAAGATGCGTACTACCACATTTGAATGGACAGGCGGTCCGGGAGGTTCTTGTGATTCTGGCTGGGAGCCAGTCATTTCCAGTTTCGAGCTCTGCCCTTTGGTCTCTTTACAGCCCTCAAAGTATTCAAATGTATGGCAGTAGTACTGGCTCACCTGAGATGTAAAGGATTCTTTGTGTTTCCTTACTTAGATGACTGGCTCATAACTGCCTCGACCAGACATCATTTGCTCCAAGCAAGGAACTATGTCCATCAGCTGTGTTCCTTCGTAGATATTACGGTCAGTTATGAAAAATCTGCGCTAGGACCATCTCTGTGTTCCGTTTTCATAGGAGCAGAGATTAACACAGCCACACAAATAACAAGACTTCCACATGGCAGAGTAGATGACCTCCATCATTATGTGAGAATTCTAATCAAGAAGTCAAAAGCTCCCACAAAACTAGTTCTTCAGGTGCTAGGGAAAATGGCTGCAGCTATCATGCTGATTCCTCTTGCTCGCCTACACATGAGGGTCCCCCCAGTGGTTGCTTTTCGCATAATGGTCAGTCTTGGAACTCCCAATGTCCCATAAGATTGTGATAACCAATGGTTGCAAAAAAGATCTTCAGTGGTGGATTCATTAAACTTTAGTGTCTCAGGGCCATCCATTAATTTCTCCTCATCCTATGGCTACTGAGACTACGGACGCTCCCCAGATTGGGGGGGGGGCTCATTTTCTAGGAAAAGACTGTTCAAGGCATCTGGCAAGAACATGAGGTTCATCTACATATTAAATATCCTAGAGATGAGGACAGTGATTTTAGTATTGCAAGCATTTCAGGGCTCTCTTCCTCTGGGAACGATAGCAGTCCAGTCGGACATGTCTGTAGTGCAGTATAGAAAAAAACAGGGGAACCAAAGCATACCCACTTTGTTGAGAAGCTCTCAGGTTCTGGCATTGGGGCAATAGCCTCCAACTGTTTTCTGATAGCAATGCACATCCCGGGGAAATCCAACATCATTGTGGACAAACTGAGCAGAACCATTTTATGGTGGTCCTTCAGCCAGAAAGTTACAAAAGTGATCTTCCAGAAATGGGGCAAGCCTTGCTGCGACCTATTTGCATCACACAACAATGCCAGATGCAGCAACTACTTTGCCCTGATCCCTCCCACAGGGGAGTCACCAAGGGATGCACTTGTTCATAATTGGCCAACGGGACTTCTTTAGGCCTTTCCCCCTATTCCAGTAGTTCCAAGTTTTTGCAGAAAGCGAGTCTGTTGGTAACAATTATCCTAATTGCTCCCTACTCGCCTTGTCAAATCTTGTTCCCTTTTCTTCAGCCTCATCTTTGGGGCGAACTCTGGATCCTGGACACAGTTTCGGATCTTCTGACACATCTATCAGGGATGGTTCATCCCAATCTGGACACCCTCAAATTGACCGCTTTGCTGCTCCAGTTCCCCTAATTGCCAGGTTTCCATCCCTTTCCTCTCCAGTCAAGCATATGTTATTGTCGTCTGATAAAACATCTACCTGAAAACTTTACAAAAGTAAATGGCAGAGATTTGTTCTATGGGCCAACTGTAACAGAATCGATCTCTTTACAGCACCAGTTCACACTCTTTTGCAGTTTCTATCAAAGCTTTTCAATGTCTGAGCAGCAGCAGCTACTATTAGAGTTCAGCTAGCTGCGATTTCTAATTTCCATATAGGAGGAAATGATTGGCCTATCATGTCTCAGAATTTGCAAAGCATTTTTGAAGGGTGCTATTGTGTTAAAACCACCATATTAAGCATCCACTACCTCCTTAGGACTAGGAGTTTCATATTATCCAAAGTCATTTTTCCCTCTTTTAAACCTTCAGCTACATGTGTTAAAATATCTTTCTTGGAAAGCTCTCTATTTGGTGACAATTACTTCAGCCAAAAGAGTATCTGAGTTGCAAGCTTTGTCCGCTAAGCCCCCATAACTAGTCTTCCATAAAGACAGAGTTTCGTTACTCACTAACCCATCCTTTCTGCCCAAGGTCTTGTCAGAAAGTAACCTTAACCAATCTATAGATCTCCCAGTTTTCTTTCCCAACTTTCAATATAAAGGAGAGTATTCGCTACATCTGCTAAAAGTTCATAGACATTTACGTTTTTATTTACATAGAACTTCTGAAATAAGAAAATCAGATCAACCTTTCATCTCTTATTCTGATACAAGAAAAGGTCAACCAGTTTCAAAAGTTACCCTGTCTAGATGGCTGGCATGCATATCCCACATTTATAATTCAAAAAACAAAACCTCTCCCATATGTAGTTAAAGCTCATTCCACTAGATCTGTAGCCATATCTGCAGCTTTTCAGACTAGATTACCACTGGATATCTGTGCTGCAGCTGCTTGGGCAAAACCTCATACTTTTATTACTCATTACAAAGTGGATGTGGCTTCTAGGTGTAGAGCCTCCTTTGGTTCTGTGGTTCTGAGGAATATTCTTCCATGAGCCACCTGAGAGTTTAGTTGCTTGGGATGGAGTCCTACCAGTGAGAATAAAGGTGAGATTGATAACATCCCATAAAGAAGTTATGTTCTTACCATAGCGTTCCATGTGTATTGTCCATCTTGTCCTTTATTCTCATAACCTTCCCTCCCTGCCTATACTTCTGGTAGACTGAATAGCACAATTGGAATTCAACAGGCCTGTATAGCCTCAAAGTACAACTTCTCAGTCTGATACGGATTCATACTTGCATATGCAGGAATGTATACACACTCTTGTATATTTGAATTGGTGGTATTATACAAGTTTTTTCCATGGGCTGCTGGGAGCAAACAAGATCTGAGGTGGTAATGGGATTGTATTATGGGTAACAAATAAGGCCTACGAGCTTTACTGAAGACCTCGAGCTGGAGAAATGGCTGAGATGGATCTGACTGTTCGGATCAGATCTGACATACCAGTGAGAATAACAGACGAGATGGACAACACACAAGGAGCGTTATGATATGAACATAATTTCTTTTTCTTGTGCTGATCCTTGAGAAGTAAACTCCAAATAAAGTACTCTTGTCAGAAGCCAGGAAGAAGCACCCTAATTCTAGTCTGTCCTTCTGGCCTTGCCACAGGTGAAAGTCCATTTGTAAAATTATTCTTAGTAACTGAAATTATCCCTAGCAGAACTCTGACAAATTACTCTCATTTCAGGGAAAAAAAACCTGAAAGATGCTCATTCTCACTGCTGCAGTAGCATATTTGCTTTATGGTTTGTATCTTGCCTAGGATACAGCAACTGTTAAGTTTCACTAAGTTCTGACTCCCTACCACACCTTCATTCTGATTGCTGATAGGTCATTCCTTTCATGGGAAATCAGCAGTGTTAGTGAAGAAAACTTCAGTACTTTTTTGCCACCTCAGTAAGAAGCAGCTCTGTGGTTCCATAGGTGTACCAAGAGCTTCATTTCTGGCAGGCAAGTCCCCATAGGGGAATCCTTCCTTACAGAAGTTGTTGCCCTTTTAAGTAGTTTGTTATACTTTCTTTAGTGACTAAAAGCAGTATTCCATTTTAAGAAACCGGTAATTATTTCCTTTCTTGTCAGGGACCACTCTTTTGATCTAAAATCTGATTTAGTGATTTGGGGTAAGGTGTACTGCTTAGTCAGACCTTTAATGTTTTTGTGAGAGTTTAAGGATCAGGAAGTGTAATCTGACAGGAAACATTTGTAATGATGTCCTCCTGTTTCTATATTGCAGTATTCTTAGTGTGGGATTCCCTGCCTCAGACGACCTGAATGTCGGCTCCTATACAAAAGCTCAAGTCTGGTTGCTGTAGGTGCGTGGGCCATCACACATAGGGCCATAAACCAGGGACCTTCAATGTGAAGTCTGCACGCAAAGACCTCAGAACTTTTCAGCTGCAGACGTCGTCACATTGATAACTTTGCTCCTTTACTCGAAGTCTTCTAAAAAGCTAAGTAACCCGTTGGGGAATTCTCCGTCTTTTTTTGCTTGAGCTTGGGTACCTGTAGTTATTAGTTGATGTCAGCTAAGAAGGGCAAATGCCGTTGTGGGCTTCAGATACCATATAAAGATATGCATGACCGTTGCGTCTTTTCTAGGGAAGGAACACGAACATACATCTTGTTCCATTTGCCAATCATTTGTTCCGAAGACCCTTCATAGCCATCTGGCCGCCCTTAACTTATATTTAGAGAACCAAAGATTCAAAAAAACTTGCGCTCAGGATGGATCCAGAATTGGCCATTGTAACTGAACCACCACGGGAAAAGGCCAAGGTGTCCAAGCATACTTCTGTTGCCTGTCCGCCATTGGACGTCCCACCAGCTTCCAATTTAGGGATTGAGAGACATCCGATAGAACAGTCTGCTTCCAAAGCAGCTTCCTCTATGGGAGCTGTCAAAGTAATGGCCTGCCCGTCCACGGAGATGGCACAGAAGTCGGTCACTACCGATGTCGAGGGGGAACCAGATACAGTTAGACTACCGACCAGGATGCCGTTATCTGAATCCCATGTCCCTGAACCCAGGCCTTTTCGCAGACCTACACCTTCTAAACAGAAACAAAAAAAAAACGACTCCAACCCCTGAAGGAGTCCCAGACTGGCAATCATTTACCAACTCCTTGATGCAGGCCATTTATGACCCTTAGTCCCACAGCCTTTTCCCCCTCCACTATTCCAGTGCTTAGTCCTAGGCCTGCTTCTACTTCTCTCCCTTTGCTTACTGCCCAAAAAGGAGAGGAGGACTTGGAACTCTATTGCTGATCTTCTGATGAATCTATTTATTATGCCTCTCAAATTGCCTCCCCAGATGAGGAATCCGTTGAAGGGGACTCCCCACCAGAGGATATCACCTTTGGGGAAACATGGGACACTACTCAGATGACCGACACCCAGAGAAGGTATTTTGAACTCCATCAGGTGGAGTCTCCATCCCTATCAGACAATCCCACCTGTCTTACCTGCCTATCTGGATCCTTTCACCTCTGCATTCAAGAATCCAGACTCATAACCACCTGCTCCTAAGAGACCGGACAAGTTCTAAAAAGTACCTGATGACCAAAAATTCTTAGTAAAGCCTCCCCTGGCAGACCCTGCAGTAATTGCAGTCTCCCCTGACAAGCAATCTAGACAGATTCCTTCATCCTACTGATAAGGATAGCAAAAGCATGGACATGATTGGGAAAAAAGTGTACACCTGCTCCACACTGGCCTTCAGAGCCATCAGTTGCCAAACTCGCATGATAAAATATGCCTTGGACCTAGTTTCACAAGCCACCAGTCTCTTAACATCCACCCCTGACTGCCCTACCGAAACTGACATAGCATCTAAACTGTCCCTGGCTTTTCAGTTAGCCAGACATTCCATTAGGTGCAGGTAGGATGCCACTGAAGCCTCCGCTACGTCTGCAGCTTCTGCTTCAGTTCTCCGCAGATACTCTTGGCTTTGCCTGCAACTACTCCCAGAGGATTTCAAGTCTAAAATCTTAGATGCCCCATTAGACAATAACCTCTTGTTTGGCAAACAATCTGCAGAACCTTTTAAAAACCTGCAGGAGAAAAGTAAGGAGCTTCAGGACATAAAGCATTTGCTTGTGTCTCCCATTCCAAAATACTACAGGAATTATCCTGTAAAGATTTCCTTTTTCAAGAGAACCTCTTCCTCTGTTACCCTCTCCTCTACCATGCATAGAAGAGGCACCAGAAGGCAAACTTACTCCAGACCAGAACAGTTACCTCACAACCTACTCCAAGACAGCCCTTTCAGGATAAAAGTGGACCCAACAATGTGTGACTTCCTTGCCCATCTACCTTTATTTGCCTGCCTCCTCCACTGCCTCCCCTTTTGGAAAACCATCACATCAGACCACTGGGTACTGACCATCATTCAAAAGGGTTCCTTCCTTTTTTGGAAGGAAAAACACTTTCCAAGGCCTATCTCCTTTCCCCCCCCCAAAAATCAGCGCCACCTCATACCTCACATATTACTAGACCTTCCGAGATTAGGAATAATAGAACCTGTCCCTCCAGAACAGGAAGGAAAAGGATTTTATTCAAGACACTTTCTGGTTAGATTTATCCTTCCTAAACTGGTTCTTAGAAGTCCCATCATTCAGGATGCTATTCCTTCAAACTCGTCTCTCTTTAATACCAGCCCAGGCCTTCATGGCCACTCTAGATCTAAAGGAAGCTTATCTCCATATTCCCATAAAAGCCTCCAAAAGGAAATTCTTACAATGTTCTTCATGTTTCACTGTTGCAGTCATCACACTTGGGTTATCTACCTGCAGGTAGCCCTCAGTCAGCCCGAATACCAGAGACTTAGTATTTCTGTATCGGTTGCTGTTGCTCCAGGACTGACGTCAAGTCGTCAGGGGTATAAAAACAGGCAGTTGACGCCATTACATCAGTCTTTCTTGCAAAGGAGCCCAAAGCAGAAGCAGTTTGCAAGTGCCGGTCGGCCACTACCTGAATTTTCATTTACAAATTGAATTATCCTGAAGTCTTCTAAAGCTAAGTACCCCGTTGGGGATCCTTTTTTCTTGCTCTAACTGATGTCAGAAAAAGTTAACAATTGTCTTGCCTGTGGAAAGCAAATACCACACAGAGATTTTCATTCTTACTGCATCAACTGTTTAGGCCCAGACGATGACGTACCTTGCTGTCGGTTTTGTGCCTTGTTTAATGCCCGGACCATTCGTCGTCTGGCTCTCATTGTCGCTAAATTCTTTGACTCTCTATCTTCGTATTCCGAAATGGCTTCGGTAAGCCATCTGACTACCGATATTCTTAAAAGACGTAAGGATAAAGACAGAGACAGACCACATGGGTCCAAAGCTGCCGACACTTCCGTTCAGCTAGTAGCCAGTTCGCCAGTACTCAAGTGCGTTCGCAGCCCCTGATGCCCGCTTCAGTGGATTTGCAGGCCTCTACTGAGACCCATTCGGAGTCCGGTATGCCTCGAGACTCTTCTTTGACTATGGAACCTGTGGATGTCTGTACCTTGGATGGGTCCGGAGCCGCTGTGCAGGCACCGGCTTCTGAGGCAGTTCTTCGCACTACTGATGTTCGACTCAAACCGATGACTTTATCTAAAACTACCAAGTTTCTTAGGTCAAGAGTACATGCTACGTCTAGAAAACAGATTACCAAAGCTCATGCAACTGCTCCCATGCCACAATGACAAATGCTTAGAATGGCAGAAGACCTTGTCATGCTGATTAGGGGAAGTCAGCCTTCCCCTGTTAAGAGGAAGAGAGACCAGTCCCCTGCAGCTTCAACAGACCAGAAGTTAGATGACTCTGAGGTATCTGATTATGAAGACGTTCCCTTATCTGCTTATGAGGATTCAGATGCAGAGGAATCCATTCCTTCTGCTTCCCCTCCAGATGAGTTTTGTTTTGGTGAAACCTTACATACTTTGAGAGCATTTCCACTGGGAATTCCAAGACTATCCTCAGTCCAAAAAGAGACTCGGAGAATTCCTACATTTGCCACAGCACAGGCCTTTAGCAATACCCCCTGTCCTGGAAGTAGTTGATGTTTGTATAGAATCCAGTCTTACTCCTGATACTTTACCTCCTGCCCTTAGAAAACCAGACAGGTACTACAGAGTACCTGACACAAATTTCTTTTCAAGAAACCTACTGCAGACCCAGAGATAATTTCCCAGGGGGCTAAAGGTATCAAGGCAACTACAGCCAAGAATCGCACCCCTTCGGACAGGGATTCCAGAGCTTTGGAGAGATGTAAAAAAGTATATACCTCTGCAACTCTTGCTATTAGGGTATTGAATTGACAGTTTTACATGCTGAAGTACCAGCAACATTTTATGGAACTTAAACAAAAAGTGGCAACCTTTACAAACTGCAGAAAATAAAGAATTGCAGGAGCTTATGCACTCTGCAAGCCAAGTCAGCAAGCATACTTTGCAGTGTGGCTTTGACGCCCTAGAAGCATCTTGCCAGGTAGCAGTCACTGGTTCTGTACGGAGAAGACATGCTTGGCTCAAGGAGCAGACCTTGCCAGACCATGTCAAATCAAAGTTACTAGATGCTCCTTTGAACAAGGACAGTTTGTTTGGCACTAAAGCAGAAGTGGTTCTTAAAAAGATGGAAGGAAAAGCTAAGTTTGTGCAGACTATTAAAAGAATTCTTATAAGTGCAACCCCTTGGATTCAGTAGGCATTGCCCTTCCAAACACTGGTCCTTTCCAGCCCCCTCCGGGCCATCTCAAACCACGCCAAGGGGAAACAGACCACCCAGACTACAGTCTCAGAGTATGCAGAGATCTAAGCAATGGAGTGTCCCCACCCCCAAAGCAGGGAGTGGTAAGCCACCTCCTTACAGAAAAAAAAACTCAATGACTTCTCTACTCCACTTTCCACCTCTGCCCAATTGCTTGTGCCCCTAGGAGAAAAACTTGCCCTTCATGCAAAAAACTAGATGTCCATCACACAAGACCGATGGGTCCTCAATATTGTATCCCAGGGGTACAAATTTTACTTCCACTCACTGCCAATCCCAAGAGGGTTCCCAGACCTTCCTCCAAGCCAGTGGGCAGAGGCTCAAAACCAAGTTCTATTCCCTGCTCTCCATAAGAGCTATTCAGCCGGTTCCAATGGAATAGATAGGTGAAGGATTCTATTCCAGACTCTTCCAGGTACCCTGAAAAGAGGGCTCTTGGCGCCCAATCCTGAATCTTTCATTTATCAACACCTTCCTGGTGGTACCAAAATTCAAAATGCTTACCCTGCAACAGCTTCTACCTATGCTAGCCAAAGATGCCTGGTTTAGTCACCCTAGACGTAAAAGAAGCCTATCTGCACATCCCTGTAAGGGAGTCATGCAGGAAGTATCTACGTTTCAAGGCCGGGTCTATGCATTTTCAGTTCTCTGCACTTCCCTTTGGCTTATCCACTGCGCCCAGAGTATTCACAAAATGCCTGGCTGCAGCCATTGCATACTGCAGGCAGAGAAATATCCAAATTTACCCATACTTGGATGACTGCCTGATTCAGGCGGACAGTCAGGAATTGCTGTTGCACTACCTGACAGTTGTGAAAAAACTTCACTTCTGTGGGGTACACCATCAACGAAAAGAAATCAAAACTGGTACCCAGTCAAAAGATTGTATTCCTGGGAGCAAGCTTGGACACAGCATCCCAGATGGCATTCCTCACTTCAGAAAAACAAGTCTGACAGCCTACTCCAAACAAATGGCCATCAGAACCCAGCTATCCGCAAGAAAAATACTGCAGACCCTAGGGTTCATGGCCTCATGTATACTGATAATTCCATATGCAAGAATGCATATGAGGAAACTTCACTGGTACTTAAGTTTTCGGTGCCAACATTCTCAGGACCTGGAAACAGTCATTCCTGTCATACCCTAAGGACAGAGTTCCTTTGGTGGGCAGAAGCATGCAACCACAACAAGGGACTGCCCTTTGCTCAACCCCACTTCACCCAGGCTCTAACCACAGACGCATCAGACTATGCCTGGGGAGCACACATGGATGGCAAATGCATTCAGGGCCAATGGAGCCCAAGTCAAATTCATCTGCATATCAACCAAAAAGAAATGCTAGCTGTGCAGAGTGCCCTGACAGCTTTCAGATCCCTGCTCTTTCCAAGACAATTTCTAATAAAAACAGACAACCACAGTTATGTGGTACATCAACAAGCAGGGGGGAACCCATTCCCTACCCACTCTGCAGGCTAGCCATGGCTCTGTGGAACATTGAATTGGACATGCAAGTCCATCTGCAAGCTCAGTTCCTGCCAGACAAACAAAATTCATTGGCAAACGACTTAAGCAGAAATCTCCTAGACACACACGAGTGGCAGTTAGAGCCCAGCACCTTCAACCTTCTGATTCAAAAATGGGGGTACCCCAGAGGTGGACTTTTTTGCTTTCCCCTACAACCATCAGCTCAGCACATTCTGCACCAGAAACCCTCACAGCAGGGCCTGGAAAGTGGATGCCCTATCCTTTCAGTGGGTAAATCTCAAAATAAAACAGGACAGACCGAGGACAGTTCCGATTGCCCAGGACTGGCCACGCCAGCACTGGTTCCCACTCCTGGACAGCCTGACATCGGTGCCACCATGGCACCTACACCAGAACCCTACCCTGCTCTCTCAGCAGGAGGGGCAGATTTTGCATCCGCAACTGCAAACCCTAAATCTTGCACCCTGGCTTATCCCTTGAATCCTATCCCAGCAGCTCTAAACAAACAGGTGCTGGACGTCATTCTTGAAGCCAGAAGACCCAGTACAAGGTAATTCTATGCAGATAAGTGGAAAAGATACTGCTCCTGGGGCCTATCTAAAGGAGAGGACACATCTCTGCCCTTCCTGCCTTTAATCCTGGATTACTTGACAGATCTACTTTACAAAGGCCTGTCCTTCTCATGCCTCACCCATTTCGTCTCATTACAACACTGAGCCACCTCTCTTCCCGCACCCTCTTGTCAAACAGTTCCTGAGAGGGGCAAACAACTTAAGGCCACCAAGGAGAGCACTACTGGAAAAGCTGACACTTCCACCCTTTGAGCCTGCAGCATCAGCCCACTTAAAATTCCTCTCTTGGAAAACAGCATTGCTTCTAGCCATCACTTCAGCTAGAAGAGTGTCATAACTACAAGCACGTAAGGCTGTGGAACCCTTCATTATTTTCCATGCTGATGAGGTCTGTCTCAGGACAAACCCTTCCTTTATGCCTAAAGTCATGTCCACTGTAGCTTTCAATCAATCCATACATTTGCCAAACTTTTTCCCTAATCCTTAAAATAAAGGGGAAAGGATCTTGCACTCCTTGGACTTGCACAGACAGCTCAGATTTTACCTGGATAGGACTAAGCCCTTCAGAAAATCAGACCAGTTATTAGTCAGCTTCGCAATAGGGGCAGAGGGCACGGCCATTTCTAAGCAGACAATATCTAAATGGATAGCACATTGCATCAATTTCTGCTACAAGCACCATGGGAAACCAACCCTGCAGGGGGTCAGAACACATTCCACTAGGGCAACATCTACCTCTACAGCATTTCTCAGGGGAGTCCCTACCAGGGACATCCTGGAAGCTGCTACCTGGAGTTCAGTACACACTTTCACTAAGCACTACCATTTGCCTATCTTCTCCAAGTCCAGGGCAGGCTTTGCAACAATATTCCTGCAGGGCATTTTAGCCAGCCCCAACTCTTCTTGACTGCCTCCACCCTTCTTTAGCTTTGGGAATCCACCCAAGTGTGATGAGTGCAACAGTGAAACACGAAGAACATAGTACAGTTGAGTACACTTGCCATAAATGTAGTTCGAGAGTATTCACTGTTGCAGTCCTGGTTTCCCTCTCTCTCTCTTTCATCTCTGTAGGCATTTTACCCCCCCCCCCTTTCAGGGGTATTGGTATTTACTTTTTACTGGTGGTGTTTACCTCCACCATAACTTAGCTCCCTATTGGGGGGGGGGGGCTTCTGACATTTGAGGCAAGAAAAACTGATATAATGGCATTGGCTGCCTGTTTTTATACCCCTGACAACCTGATGTCCGTCCTGGAGTGACAACAACTGACGCAGAAATACTAAGTCTCTGGTATTCAGGCAGACTGAGGGCTACCTGCAGGCAGATAACCCAAGTGTGATGACTGCAACAGTGAATACACTCCAACATCTACATTTATGCTAAGTGTATACAACTGTACTTTTTAATTGGCCCTGCACTCATTTTCAGTTTACAGCATTGGCCTTTGGTTTGTCTACTGCATCCAGCGTATTTACAAAATGCCTAGCCCCAGCCATTGCTTACTGCAGGACCAAAGGTGTCCAAATCTATCCTTACCTAGACGACATTCTCTTTCTAGCAGAAAAAGAAGACACACACCAAAATCATCTCAGGTTCACCACTTCCCTACTACAAAACCTGGCTTTCACTCTCAACCTACAGAAATCTTCCTTATTCCCGCAGCAAGGCAAAATATTTCTCGGCTGCAGGATCAGAACAGACCTGATGCAGCCTTTCCTCCCCCAGGACAAAGTCCTGTCACTCTCCAATCACTCCCAAAGCCTATTACTAGTTCCTCAGATAACTGCAAGACGATTCTTGCAACTTCTGGAGCGAATGGCAGCCACCATCCCTATGCTTCCCTTAGCAAGAATGCATAAGCGAAAGTTCCAATGGTATCTGAAAGATGTCTGGTCACACCACCAACACTCCCCAGAGCAACAAATTTCCACTCTGCCCTGCCTTAAAACAGAACTAAGGTGTTGGATTTAACAAATCTTTCAGAACCCGGGACTTGCACTTCAAATCCCCTCCCCAACCCAACTTATGCACACAGATGCATCAGACCTAGGTTGGGGGGCCACTTTGAAAGGTTTCAGGGTACAGGAGGCATGGAATCCTACCCTTCAAAAGAAGCATATCAATGTAAGGGAAATTACTGCAGTTCTTCTGGCCCTGAAGGCTTTCCTTCCTATCCTCAACTGGGTCCCCTTCAGATATTCACAGACAACACCACAGTAATGTGGTATCTCAACAAGCAAGGAGGGACCAGAGCTTTACCTCCTATGCCGGATAACTTTACAAATATGGGACCTCGCCTCCAGGCACAACTTAACCTTTCAAGCTTCATACATCCCCTCTCAGGACAATAAACAAGCAGATATTCTCAGCAGAACATACTCTGTACAACACAGGTGGATGTTGAACAGGGAGACTTTTCTAGACATTGTCCACCAGTGGGGCACACCTCAAGTGGATCTGTTTGCCCCCCTGCCCCAGAACAGACAATTGGACAAATTCTGCACCAATGATCATTCTCCACTTGCCTGGTGGATGGATGCCTTCAGCTTTCCATGGAAGGGACTGTTTATATACACTTCTCCACCCTTCCCACTAATCCAAAAGGTCCTACTGAAAATCAGGAGGGACAAACCAAAAATCTTAATGGTGACTCCCTACTGGCCAAGGCAACACTGGTTCCCCCTACTTCTCTCATCCAAGGGCAATCATCACAAGTTACTGCACAAGGTGGACCTACTCACACAACAAAAGGGAACTCTAATTCACCCTTACCAACAGATGTTAGACCGAACACTCTGGGTAATAAACGTCTTATCTGTTTCAAACATCACTACTCAGAGGATATGTTTACAGTCCTGTGGGAGGCCAGGAAACCTTCTACTAGGAAATCATACTTATCAAAATGGGAGAGATTCTCCAAATGGTGTCTACATAAAGACAGTGACCCCAGCCAGGCGGATTCATCCCTAATCCTTGCCTGTGTGTGTGTGAACTCATTAAGGATGGCCTTTCATACTCTTCAGTGAAAGTCCACCTTTCAGCCATTTCAGCTTGTCTACCTCTAGTTCCCCCTTTGCTATCTTGGCTATATGTAAACCTTTTCCTAAGAAGGGTCTTACACATCAGACCACCAAGAAATCCCATCCTACCCCCGTGAGACCTAAACTATGTTATGGAAAAACTAACACTGGCCCCATTTGAACCAGCTAGCTCTGCTATTCTCCATGGTAGACTGTACTGCTGGTGACCATTACTTCTGCTAGAAAAGTGTCAGAGTTACAGGCTTTCATGGCCTGCCCCCCTACACTACCTTCCACAAGGATAGGGTGACTCTGTGCACTAACCCTTCCTTCATGGCTAAAGTGGTCAATGAACTGTCCTTAAACCAATCCATTCACCTGCCTGCTGTCTTTCCCTGTTAAACTAATGATAGTGAGAAGATTCTCCATTCCCTGGATGTGCACAGACAACTTAGATTCTACCAGACAAAACTAAGTCCTTCAGAAAATCTAGCCCACTGTTTGTATGCTTCCACCCCAGGGCTTTGGTCAAGGCAGTCTCCAAACTGTTTCATGTTGGATCAGAAAATCCATTTCCTTCTGCTACTCACCATGGCAAGCATTTACCCCAGGGAGTAAGAGGTCACTCTACCAGAGGCATGGCTACTTCCAAAGCCTTCCTGAAAGAGCTAGACACAGCCTCTATGCTAGAAGCAGCCACCTGGTCCACAATTCACACCTTCACCAAACACTACAAATTGGACCATGGCTCCAGAGCCAGGGCTGGGTTTACTAGAGCAATCCTGCAGGGTTTTCTGGAATCTTCTACCTCCACTCTTCCCTCTAATTAAGCTGTGGTACTCTCCCACATTAAGAATACTGCAACATAGGAGTAGAAGGATATAGAATAGTTGTGTAAAACCTTATCATAACCATAGATGTCCTTCTCTTCCATGTTGCAGTATTCCTTCCCTCCCTCCAAACCCCCTGTATTTATTTTGTGCTATGGACATATTTCTTATGCACTAGGACACTCTTCTCTAGACCAAGAGCAGAATAACCAGCATTTGACACTTTGCTCTTTGGGCTGACATTACATGTTACTCTCTTTAGGACTGTCTGGCTGGACTGGGCTAACGATTCTGAGGTCTGTGCGTGCAGACATCACATCTAAGGTCCCTGGTTTATGGCCCTACATGTGACGTCCCATGCACGTACAGCAGCTAGGCTTAAGCTTTTGTGTAGGACCCAACATTCGGGTCACCTGAGATGGGGAATCCCCCCACTAAAAATACTGCAACATGGAAGAGAGAGGACATCTATGGTTATGGTAAGATTTTACACAGCTATTCTTTCGCAATACATCTCATGCCAATATACAGGCACCACATCCCTTGGTTGACCTCCCCGCTAGTGACATGGCATCAACATTTCATTTTTCCACACCTGACAGACCATGGAATTCTTTTGTCTAGGTCGCGGAGTGGGCATTTCAAAGGAAAGACTGTGGTGTACAATAGAGGTCACGCTCTTCATATCTGGGAGATACAGTCCTAGAGTTGCAGGCCTTGCAGGACTCCCTCCACAGGGGTGGGATATCCATCCAGATGGACAAGCATGGCTGTGGTCTGGTATATCAACAAACAAAGGGGAACCTGCTCATACTGATTATGTTGGAAAGCCATGAGGGTGTGGTAGTGGGCAGTGATTTCTCCACACTTTCTGGTGGCAGCACACATCTGGAGGAGCTCAAGTATTTTGGTGGACAAACTGAGTAGTTCTGATCTTCTGCCACACAAGTGGTCCCTCAACAGTCCAATGGCAGCTTTGTTTTTTTGAGTCACCTGGGGCCAGCCATGCTGTGACATGTCTGTTTCCCATCTAAACACCAAGTGCAGTACCTACTTTGCATTGAATCCCCCAAGATGGTAAATCACTGAGAGATGCCATGGTTTCATTTAGCCCCCAGGACTCCTATACATATTCCTACCTTTATAGCCAAGTTTCTTCAGAAAGCTCTTCTCACCCTATCAAGTCTGGTTCCTCTTCCTATAGTCTCACGTGAAACACTCTCCCTGGGTGCTGGCCCTTTTCCATATTTTCTCTCTCACCAATCAGGTCAGCCTCACAGAGACTTAAAAACTCTGAAGTTAACTACATGGTTCCTCCAATTCCAGTAATGGCCAAGGATGCCTGGCTGTCTGCATCAGTGATTCACATGTTTTCCTCACCTCAAGCACAAACACTAGAAAAGTTTACAAAAGTAAATAGAAGAGGTTTGTTATCTAGGCTTCTTCCAAAGGCTTTAGATCCTTTCTCAGCACCATTACCATCTATTCTGGATTTTATGGTGGGATTATTTAAGGAAGGTGCCAGCTTTTCTGCTATTAAGGTTGTTAGCACCTGTGTCCAGTCTTCATGTAGGAGAACACTTTAGCTCCAGTATGTCTTTGAAACTGTTAAAAGCCTTTCTGAGGGGAACATTCTGTTCTTCATAGTCAGTTTTGCAGTACTGATTCTTGGGTCTTCTGCCATGCAGAAGCCCACAACTGGCCCAATTTCTAGAGTCTTTGGATCATCCCTAGCTGATGGACATCTGAAGTCCAATGTAGGTGTATAAGAAGGATGTCCAGAGCCATGTTTACTTATGTTTGTGCAGTCCAGTGCACTTCACATGTGTTCAGAATGCTCCCAAGCCATTAGTTGGTTTATTTTCCCAGAGTCTTTTTTTTCCAGTGAGATAAAAACCTTGATGGGGATTTTCTTCTCAGATTAATACTCAAAAAGTCCTCAATTGCTTGAAGTGTGGGAAGCAAATCCCACATAAAGATTTTCAATTGTTTCGTCTGTTCTGCTTGTGACCTCAGCATAATGTCTCTAATTGTCTTGACTGTGCAAACTTTCATATGAAAATCCTCAGACGCTCAGATGTACAGCCTAGGTATTAGCCACCATTATGAAGTCTTCCCTAGTGAGGTTGCAGTCCACTGCTACCGCAGGGCTTTCACAAACTTCAGCTTCTACTAGTATCATTCTGAAGAAATAGACCAAAAGACCAAGGGACCCTGGCATTTCTGAGAAAGCTCCAACTCTAGTCCTTAAGTAGACTGATGATCCAAGTGAGGCAACTTTGTAGCTCCCCTGATCTAGTGATTCTTAGCCGGAAGGAACCCTCTGGCCTGATGCCTGGAAGGCCGCCATGGTCTCTGGCCTACCTACAAATGTTACCAGGGCAAACATGTTGGTCGGGTCTGATGTCGATCAGCAGGCCTCAGCTTCCAATGTTCTCATTATTGTTCGCTAGGGAGACACCATGTCTACCTCGACTACTGAAACCTTAACTAAAGTTGTGGTCAGACTACCGTACATTGGGTCATCCCTTTAAATTGACACCTAAACTGAAGCAAACCATTTTTTTCTTCACCCCTAACTTCAGCCGCTTCTTGGACTTGTTGCCTAAGACCGCCTAAAAATAGCATAGGGGTTCATGAAATCCAGAGAACCGTCCCATAATTCTGTTACTGAAGCATCCCCATCCAAAAGAAGCTGGGAAGTGGTCTTTCAAGAAGATGCAGATTCCTGTAGCTCAGAAGATGAGTTGTTCTACTCTGGTCACCTGCCGCCTCCATATTTACCCAGGTTCAGATTCTGATGACATCCTCTCTTCTGCCCTTTCCCCGTGGCCTTTCCTTCGGGGATACCCTTCATAGAATGAAAGAGGCCGTCAGTTAGAAAAGCAAACTGTTCTCACAGACTCATTCCCATTATAGGCAATTTCTAAATTTGCCTTCCCCCAGGCCACTGGCTATACTTACTGTATATGTAATACTGGATGTCTTAGAAGACATTGTTTTATATCTTAATTCTCTACCTTCTACTCCAAGGAAACCAGACCAGTTTTACAGAGTGCTTGAATTTGACAAGCACCTTTACGAAAATCTAAAGGCTTGACCCTTCAGTAGTTGCCACTGATCCCGCAAAAGGTGTACTTAAGGGACGAGCCATTCAGCCCTCATCTTATGAAATAGTAAATTGATTGTTAGAC